>NW_028294459.1:0-62197 GCF_964341445.2 Mesoplodon mirus | reverse complement strand
TTTTTCATCACAGCACGGTGGTCTCGGGGTTCCCAGGGGGCCAGAGCAAAAGCTGCACAACCTGTAAGAACTTGCCTGGAGATCATGCAGCATCACTTCCACTCCCTTCCGTTGGTTAAAGCTAGTCACGGGGCCAGCCCAGACTAGAGGGTGGGGAAATAGACTGGATGGCAAAACTGCAAAGTATTTGTAGCCATTTTTCAACCTGCCTCAATTTTAACTTGGAAATATAGTGCAACCACTATAATTTTTTCTATTTATAGAAAATTTTTATAAGCCATTTATCATTTTTTCTATTTATAATAGAAATAATTCTTTCTCTTTATAAGTCGTTTATACCCTGACTTGCCAGGACTCCTTCAAGTGACAATAAACAAATTAGCTTGAGGGGGAGCATTGATTAGCTCATCTTATTGGAAAATTTAAAGGGCCACTAGCTTCAGGTATGGCTAGATCCAGGAGCTTGAATAATGTCATAAGAACACCTCCCCACTACCAACTTCTCCCCTCTGTTTCCCTCACTGTCTGGCTTTCTTCATAAGGCTGGCTTTGTGTGTTAGAAAAGACAAACTCAGGCAAACAAGCCTACATGATCCAAAAGAAGGCAAGATCCTCTCCCTCTGTAATCGATGTGTGAAATCTCTGATTGACCAGCTTGGGCCACATGCACATGGGGAGGTGGGACAGGAAGGAGCAGGGCACATGACTGACAATCCTACCCAGACCCCATGGAAGGAGGAACGCTCCGTGCAGAAGGGCAAGGGGACCCTCAGCAGGAAAGCAGAACCCACAGCTGTCCACTGCCCTCTGCAAACTTCTTATATTCCAGCACTGGCACGGGGCCTGGCACTTAGTTGCTGCCCGATGAATGTTTGTTGCATGAAAAATGAATAAGCACCTGGCTGATCATAACAGGGTGAAACAGGGGAAACTGCCCAGGAGTAGGGAATATGTCTGATGCTCTCTCTTGAAGTTTTGCCACCAACTTTCACAAGGACCCAAAGGAAGGCCCCTGGCAGCAGCTGGCAATGTCAGACAGGCTTTCTCATGAGCAAGACCCTGTCCTTCCCCAGGTCACGTAGCTAGCAGGTCGTGAGGCTGACTGGACGGCTCTCCTGGGAATGAGCTGGCCCAGAAATTGCCCGTTTACCTCCTCCCATGACTGCTTTGGAAAAGGCCTCTGGGGAATTTTTTCTTCTTCTTCTTCTTCTTCAGTTTTTCTGACATTTTATTGATAACGTCTGGTGAGAAGTTTGGGGGATTTTTTTTTTTCCTTTTTTGGAAAACCTAACCAATTCTTTGGCTGCAGAGCTTTATCACTGGAGAGATGGAGGACAGGGTTAATTATACCTGTGGGTACAGTCTACCAGCAATTTTGTTTTTCCAGCCGAAAGTTTACATGAGCCCATGCAAATAAATCAGTACTCCTGTCTCATTTACTTTCCAGATTGAGTTACCTGGAAAAAATTCATACATGAATACCCAAAAGAGGCAGGAAATATTAGAACAGAGGAAAGGGAAAACAAATAGTTAAGAATGTTTTAAGTTAAAACAAATAACCCTCATTATAGGCAGAATGTGGTCAAACAGAATGTTGTTTTCCTAAGTACCTTTCCTAGGTCCCCAGTGTGCTAGGCTGAATATTATAAATGAAAACACTCTAAGTAAACTTTCTAGCAACAAAAGTTCCCAAGTGGGATGGTTGTTCTTAATATGAAAGTCTAATTCTCGGGGAGAGGAAAGTTTCCGTACCTGTGAGGTATAGACATCCATTACAGGAGTCTATATACAATTACCTCATTTTAACCCAATTCTTGTCTCTATGAGATTTTCGAAGTGACAGAGATAGCCTTGAAAGTCTGCTTTTTCCCTCCCTGCCTGCCCTCACCTTCCCAAAGAATGATACCATATTTTTCCTGTCTTTCTTTAAATGGGCTCAGCCTTACACCCAGACCCACACCTAGTAAATTTCCCATCTGTCCTCCACCCAGGATGAAATAATTCTGCTGCTGGGAAAAGAAGTCAGCCGTCTCTCCGATTTTGAACTTGAATCTAAATACAAAGACACCGTGATAGCAAGCCTGCAGAACCAGTTGGCCAACCTGAGCCAGAAGCTGTTGGAAACAGCTGCCTCCAGGCAGAAGGAGAGGGTGATCCCGCCCAAGTTTCAGGTTCTGCATGAAGAGGACGATGCCCAACAGAGAGAGATCCAGAGCTTGAAAAACCAGGTAGGGCTCAGAGACAAGTGGGTCGGGGCCTTGCGGTCACAACACAGGGTGACAGCTCTCAGGTAGAGCCTGGGGGGAGCCACCCGGGTAGTTAGAAATGGGCAGTGAGCACAGCATGGTGAAGAGTGCAGATCCAGGGAGTGGAGGGTTGGCAAGTTTCTAGCCTTGTAAGAACAATATTAGATTTGATTAAGTGCCTACCATGTTCAGGCCCCGGTGCAGGTGCTTTGGGTGCATTAGCTTATTTATTTATTTATTTATTTAATTTATTTATTTTATTTATTTATGGCTGCATTGGGTCTTCGTTGCTGTGCACGGGCTTTCTCTAGTTGCAGTGAGTAGGGGCTACTCTTCACTGCGGTGCATGGGCTTCTCATTTCAGTGGCTTCTCTTGCTGCAGAGCATGGGCTCTAGGCACGTGGGCTTCAGTAGTTGCAGCATGAGGACTTCAGTAGCTGTGGCTCGCGGACTCTAGAGTGCAGGCTCAGTAGTTGTGGCCCACGGGCATAGTTTCTCCACAGCATGTGGGATCTTCCTGGACCAGGGCTCGAACTCCTGTCCCCAGCATTGGCAGGGGGATTCTTAACCACTGCACCATGAGGGAAGTCCCCTCATTAGCTATTTAAACCTCAGTCTTCTGACACATGCCATTCTACAGATGAGGAGACTGAGGCACGCTCAGAGATGCCCAGGAGCTTGTTACAGCTTGCACAGCAAGTGAGAGACAGTGATGTGATTTGGGCTCAGCTCTGCCACCTTGTACACCTCATGCTTTCACACCCACTTTGCATTTCCACCCAACTCCTGTCGCTTCAGTGACCACTTCTCACACCCACCCGGACCCAGCCAGAAAGAGCTGGAGATGGGGAGAAGGAACCCCACAGTGTTCCAAACACTGAGGCCTTTATCAAACCCTGAAGGCAGCTGCTGGTTCATTTATAGGGAATTTCACCAAAAATTCTCCACCCAGAATGTCTGGGTTTACCAGTCAACTTCCTTCCTCCTGAAACTAAATCCAAAAGAAAAAAAATTTTTTTTTAAGTTTTAAAGGACTACTTTAAAATTGGCCACTGATCTTGTACATAAATTATATCTCAACAACGTTGATAAAAAAGCAATTGGTCATTGATGAATTTTGGCCTCAGTGCATAATTCTGCTTAAAACCGTAGTCAGATTTGGTTCAACATGACGGAGTAGAAGGACATGCTGTCACTCCCTCTTTCGAGAACACTGGAATCACAACTAACTGCTGAACAATCATCGACAGGAAGACACTGGAACTCACCAAAAAAGATACCCCACATGCAAAGACAAAGGAGAAGGCGCAAAGAGACAGTAGGAGGGGCGCAATCCCAATAAAATCAAATCCCATCACTGCTGGGTGGGTGACTCACAAACTGGAGAACACTTATACCACAGAAGTCCACCCATTGGAGTGAAGGTTCTGAGCCCCACGTCGGGCTTCCCAACCTGGGGGTCCAGCAATGGGAGGAGGAATTCCTAGAGACTCAGACTTTGAAGGCTAGTGGGATTTGATTGCAGGACTTTGGCAGGACTGGGGGAAAGAGCGATTCCACTCTTGGAGGGCACACACAAAGTAGTATGTGCATTGGGACCCAGGGGAAGGAGCAGTGACCCCCATAGGAGACTGAACCAGACCTTCCTGCTAGTGTTGGTGGGTCTCCTGCAGAGGCGGGGGGCAGCTGTGGCTCACCAAGGGACAAGGACACTGGCAGCAGAAGTTCTGGGAAGTATTCCTTGGCATGAGCCCTCACAGAGTCTGCCATTAGCCCCAACATAGAGCCCAGGTAGGCTCCAGTGTTGGGTCACTTCAGGCCAAACAACTAACAGAGAGGGAACCCAGACCCACCCATCAGCAGACAAGCAGATTAAAGTTTTACTGAGCTCTGCCTACCAATGCCACAGCCAGCTCTACCCACCACCAGTCCCTCCTATCAGGAAACTTCCACAAGCCTCTTAGATAGCCTCATCCACCAGAGGGCAGACAGCAGCAACAAGAAGAACTACAATCCTGCAGCTTGTGGAACAAAAACAATATTCACAGAAAGACAGAAAAAATGAAAAGGCAGAGGGCTATGTAACAGATGAAGGAACAAGGTAAAACCCCAGAAAACAACTAAATGAAATGGAGATAGGCAACCTTCCAGAAAAAGAATTCAGAATAATGATAGTGAAGATGATCCTGGACCTCAGAAAAAGAATGGAGGCAAAGATCGAGAGGATGCAAGAAATGTTTAACAAAGATCTAGAAGAATTCAAGAACAAACAAACAGAGATGAACAATACAATAACTGAAAAAAAAAAACACACTAGAAGGAATCAATAGAATAACTGAGGCAAAAGAACGGATAAGTGACCTGGAAGACAGAATGGTGGAATTCACCTGCTGCGGAACAGAATAAAGAAAAAAGAATGAAAAGAAATGAAGACAGCTTAAGAGACCTCTGGGACAACATTAAACACAACAACGTTCACATTATACGGGTCCCAGAAGGAGAAGAGAGAGAGAAAGGACCCGAGAAGATATTGAAGAGATTATAGTCAAAAACTTCCCGGGGCTTCCCTGGTGGCGCAGTGGTTGGGAGTCTGCCTGCCAATGCAGGGGACACGGGTTCGAGCCCTGGTCTGGGAAGATCCCGCATGCCGCGGAGCAACTAGGCCCGTGAGCCACAACTACTGAGCCTGCGCGTCTGGAGCCTGTGCTCCGCAACAAGAGAGGCCGCGATATTGAGAGGCCCGCGCACCGCGATGAAGAGTGGTCCCCGCTTGCCACAACTAGGAGAAGCCCTCGCACAGAAACGAAGACCCAACACAGCAAAAATAAATTAAAAAAAAAAAAAAAAAAAAAAAAACTTCCCTAACATCGGAAAGGAAATAGCCACCCAAGTCCAGGAAGCACAGAGAGTCCCATACAGGAGAAACCCAAGGAGAAACACACCGAGACACATAGTAATCAACTTGGCAAAAATTAAAGAAAAATTATTGACAGCAGCAAGGGAAAAATGACAAATAACATACAAGGGAACTCCCAGAAGGTTAACAGCTGATTTCTCAGCAGAAACTCTACCAACCAGAAGGGAGTGGCATGATATACTTAAAGTGATGAAAGGGAAGAAACTACAACCAAGATTACTCTACCCAGCAAGGATCTCATTGAGATTCGATGGAGAAATCAAAAGCTTGACAGACAAGCAAAAGCTAAGAGAATTGAGCACCACCAAACCAGCTCTACAACAAATGTTAAAGGAACTTCTCTAAGTGGGAAACCCAAAACAATTAAGAAAATGGTCATAGGAACATACATATCGATAATTACCTTAAACGTGAATGGATCAAATGCTCCAACCAAAAGACACAGGGTTGCTGAAAGGATACAAAAACAAGACCCATCTATATGCTGTCTCCAGGCGACCCACTTCAGACCTAGGGACACATACAGACTGAAAGTGAGGGGATGGAAAAAGATATTCCATGCAAATGCAAATCAAAGGAAAGCTGGAGTAGCAATACTCATATCAGGTAAAATACACTTTAAAATAAAGAATGTTACAAGAGACAAGGAAGGACACTACGTAATGATCAAGGGATCAATCCAAGAGGAAGATATAACAATTATAAATATATATGCACCCAACATAGGAACACCTCAATACAAAAGGCAATCGCTAACAGCTCTAAAAGAGGAAATCAACAGTAACACAATAATACTGGGGGACTTGAACACCTCACTTACACCAATGGACAGATCATCCAAAGAGAAAATTAATAAGGAAACACAAGCTTTAAATGACAAAATAGACCAGATAGATTTAATTGGTATTTGTAGGACATTCCGTCCAAAAACAGCAGATTGCACTTTCTTCTCAAGTGCGCACGGAACATTTTCCAGGATAGATCACGTTTTGGGTCACAAATCAAGCCTCAGGAAATTTAAGAAAATTAAAATCATATCAAGCATCTTTTCTGACCACAACGCTATGAGATTAGAAATGAATTACAGGGAAAAACCTGTAAAAAAAACAAACACATAGAGGCTAAACAGTATGTTACTAAATAACCAAGAGATCACTGAAGAAATCAAAGAGGAAATCAAAAAATACCTTGAGACAAATGACAATGAAAACACGACTATCCAAAACCTATGGGATGCAGCAAAAGCATCCCATAGTTCTAAGAGGGAAGTTCATAGCTATACAAGCCTACCTCAAGAAACAAGAAAAATCTCAAATAAACAATCTAACATTACACCTAAAGGAACTAGAGAAAGAAGAACAAACAAAACCCAAAGTGAGCAGAAGGAAAGAAATCATAAAGATCAGAGCAGAAATAAATGAAATAGAAACAAAGAAAACAATAGCAAAGATCAATAAAACTAAAAGCTGGTTCTTTGAGGAGTTAAACAAAATTGATAAACCATTAGCCAGACTCATCAAGAAAAAGAGGGAGAGGACTCAAATCAATAAAATTAGAAAGGAAAAAGAAGTTACAACAGACACCGCAGAAATACAAAGCATCCTAAGAGACAACTACAAGCAACTCTATGCCAATAAAATGGACAACCTGGAAGACATGAACAAATTCTTAGAAAGTTATAACCTTTCAAGTCTGAACCAGGAAGAAATAGAAAATATGAACAGACCAATCACAAGTAATGAAATTGAAACTGTGATTAAAAATCTTCCAACAAACAGAAGTCCAGGACCAGAAGGCTTCACAGGTGAATGCTATCAAACATTTAGAGACGAGCTAACACCCATCTTTCTCAAACTCTTCCAAAAAATTGCAGAGGAAGGAACACTCCCAAACTCATTCTCTGAGGCCACCATCACCCTGATACCAAAACCAGACAAAGATACTACAAAAAAAGAAAATTACAGACCAATATCACTGATGAATATAAATGCAAAAATCCTCAACAAAATACTAGCAAACAGAATCCAACAACACATTAAAAGGATCATACACCATGATCAAGTGGGATTTATCCCAGAGAGGCAAGGATTCTTCAATATATGCAAATCAATCAATGTGATACACCATATTGACAAATTGAAAAAGAAAAACCATATGATCATCTCAATGGATGCAGAAAAAGCTTTTGACAAAATTCAACTCTGATTTATGATAAAAACTCTCCAGAAAGTGGGCATAGAGGGAACCTACTTCACCATAGTAAAGGCCATATATGACAAAGCCACAGCAAACATCATTCTCAATGGTGAAAAACTGAAAGCATTTCCTCTAAGATCAGGAACAAGACAAGGATGTCCACTCTCACTACTATTCTTCAACATAGTTTTGGAAGTCCTAGCCACAGCAATCAGTGAAGAAAAAGCAATAAAAGGTATCCAAATTGAAAAAGAAGAAGTAAAACTGTCACTGTTTGCAGATGACAGGATACTCTACAGAGAGAATCTTAAAGATGCCACCAGAAATCTACTAGAGCTAATCAATGAACTTGGTAAAGTTGCAGGACACAAAATGAATGCACAGAAATCTCTTGCATTCCTATACACTAATGATGAAAAATCTGAAAGAGAAATTAAGGAAACACTCTCATGTACCACTGCAACCAAAAAATACAATACCTAGGAATAAACCTACCTAGGGAGACAAAGACCTGTATGCAGAAAACTGTAAGACACTGATGAAAGCAATTAAAGATGATAGCAACAGATGGAGAGATATACCATGTTCTTGGATTGGAAGCATCAATATTGTGAAAATGACTCTACTACCCGAAGCAATCTACAGATTCAATGCAATCCCTATCAAATTACCAATGGCATTTTTTAGAGAACTAGAACAGAAAAGCTTAAAATTTGTGTGGAGACACAAAAGACCCCGAATAGCCAAAGCAGTCTTGAGGGAAAAAAACGGAGCTGGAGGAATCAGACTCCCTAACTTCAGCCTATACTACAAAGCCACACTAATCAAGACAATATGGTACTGGCACAAAAACAGAAATATAGGTCAGTGGAACAGAATAGAAAGCCCAGAGATAAACCCACACACCTATGGTCAACTAATCTATGACAAAGGAGTCAAGGATATACAGTGGAGAAAAGACAGTCTCTTCAATAAGTGGTGCTGGGAAAACTGGACAGCTACATGTAAAAGAATGAAATTAGAACACTCCCTAACGCCATACACAAAAATAAACTCAAAATGGATTAGAGACCTAAATGTAAGACCAGACACTCTAAAATTCTTAGAGGAAAACATAGGAAGAACACTCTTTGACATAAATCACAGCAAGATATTTTTTGATCCACTTCCTAGAGTAATGGAAATAAATACAAAAATAAACAAATGGGACCTAATGAAACTTCAAAGCTTTTGCACAGCAAAGGAAACCATAAACAGGATGAAAAGACAACCCTCAGACTGGGGGAAAATATTTGCAAAGGAAGCAACTGACAAATGATTAATATCCAAAATATATAAAGAGCTCATGCAGCTCAATATTAAAAAAACAAACAACCCAATCCAAAAATGTGCAGAATACCTAAATAGACGTTTCTCCAAAGAAGATATACCGCTGGCCAAGAAGCACATGAAAAGCTGCTCAACATCATTAATTATTAGAGAAATGCAAATCAAAACTGCAATGAGGTATCACCTCACACCAGTTAGAATGGGCATCATCAGAAAATCTACAAACAACAAATTCTGGAGAAGGTGTGGAGAAAAGGGGACCGTCTTGCACTGTTGGTGGGAATGTAAATTGATACAGCCACTATGGAGAACAGTATGGAAGTTCCTTAAAAAACTAAAAATAGAACTACCATAGGACCCAGCAATCCCACTACTGGGCATATACCCAGAGAAAACCATAATTCAAAAAGCCACATGCACCCCAATGTTCATTGCAGTACTATTTACAATAGCCAGATCATGGAAGCAACCTAAATGCCCATCGACGGACGAATGGTTAAAGAGGAAGTGGTACATATATACAATGGAATATTACTCAGCCATAAAAAGGAACAAAATTGGGTCATTTGTAGAGACGTGGATGCATCTAGAGACTGCCATACAGAGTGAAGTAAGTCAGAAAGAGAAGAACAAATATCCTATATTAACGCATATATGTGGAACCTAGAAAAATGGTAAAGATGAACCAGTTTGCAGAGCAGAAATGGAGACACACATGTAGAGAACAAACGTATGGACACCAAGGGGGGAAAGCGGCAGGGGGTGGGGGTGGTGGTATGATGAATTGAGAGATTGGGATTTACATGTATACACTGATGTGTATAAAATGGGTGACTAATAAGAAAAATATAAATAAATAAATAAACATTTTTTAAAAAGAGAGAGAAAAAAAAAACGTAGTCACTGCTTGGGGGCCCTTGTTCTCTTGTTCTCTGTTTACTGTCTTTCCCTCTGTAACCGATTCTAGGTACACAGTTTCAATCCTAGAAATGGTGCTCTAGAAAGGACACAGATTGTGTATGGTGAACCTAGGAGATTCTAGCAGGAAACTGTAAGCTCCATGAAGGCAAAGGTTGGGCCCAGTAACCTTCTAGAACTCTGTTAGGACCGTGTCTGTTTGTTCTTTATTCATCCATCCATCCATCCGTCCATTAATCCAAAGAAATATTTTGGGGGGCCTATCCCGTGCCATGCCCTCTTCCAGGCTCTGAGAATTCAGCAGAGAACAAGACAGACATGATCCTTCCCCCTGTTATGCTCTAGTGAGGGAGACAGAAAAAACAAGTCAACAAATACATGCTCTAATATTTAAATGAACTAATGACTCTCCTTCAAACCTTGTTTTGAAAAAACAATGAAAGTAACAGCTCCTGTAGGAATTATTAGTGCAAACAGCTACCTTGACAGGTAGCTGACACATTAATGAGCATCTTTTTCTTGAACTGAACACAATTTTGCTGAAATATTCCTTTCAGTTATTCTCCCATTTCAGAGCTTTCCTGAGAAAATGACATGTCTTTTTCAGGTACATGGATGAGGCTGAATTATTCCCACATACCTTTTTTATTTTTGGCCATACCACGCGGCTTGCAGGATCTTAGTTCCCTGACCAGGGATCAAACCCAGGCCTCCAGCAGTGGAAGCACAGAGCCCTAACCACTGGACTGCCAGGGAATTCCCCACATACCTTTTTTTAAATAATTGAAATATATTTGACATAGAATATTATATAATTTCCACATAGCTTTGAATATCAGCCGGTCCCAATTTGAGTTTTATTTAAAGTGGCTGCCGATATCTGGGGGAAAAAATGTTTTTGTACAAAGAAATTATCTAGAAATAATTACACTGATGCATCATGCTCTTGCCTCCCCTACCACTGGAGCTTCACTTATAACTGAAGAAGAATATTTTATAGCAAGGCATATATGAACCAGAGGCTCCATCGGTTTGAACTCAAATCGAGTTTCATCCACTGACATTTTAGTTTCTTAACTATTCTACTGCCTGCAGAGCATTCCACCAGAAGTATAAGCCACATGGCAGGTTGATTTATGGTTCTGATTACTTTATGTGTTTTCCCTGGTCCCCGAAGGTGTGTGCATAATGATTTGCTCTCAGAGATCTTCGATCTGCTACAGTATCACTAGAAAATTCTTACCTCCATGTGCTCTTATACGCCTGTGCTAATTAGAAGCCAAATTATCATCCTGAAACAATCACTCCTCCTAGCACTCTTAACTTTCTTATGATTCAGTGCCCATTTTATTACACAGCTTAACAGACATTAAACATCTTGGAATTTATGCCATTACAAACAATATGGATATTTACTTTGATAGTAAAAGTATCAAAGAGGTTTGAAGACTCTTTGGAGTTTTCCAGCAATCCGAAATCCTAAAACTCTGACACTCAGATTGAAATATTTTCAATCTGTCAAAACCACTGGAGTCTTAGAGGGGAACGTATGTTTTCCCTTCTGGAAGTTTGTCTCTGTGTGTTCTATCTCTGGTATCGTGCAAATAAAAGCATTAAGCTGAGAAGAGCTTACAAACACTTTCAGTGTTCCAAGGACCTTTTATGGAAAAGTTGTAGTTCCCCCCAACAGAGAAAAGTAAGATGTGAAAGAATTTTTTCACTCAAAGTTTCCAAAGCACAAACATGCAAAAGTATAGCCTTGGGGAGAGTGGGGTCAGAGTGGCCTGTGTCCCCGCAACTTCTAGCATAGACCCCCCCCAATAATGTCTCAGGTGCCCCAGTGAAAAAGTAAGTGTAACTGCCCCAAATGTCCTAGACTCTGAACCATGATGGTGCATGAAACGAGTCAGAAAACTTGTGAGACCTTGACGGTTCTGTTAATTCTACCAGAGTAATAATGACAAGATTTCCAAGGACACAAACCAAGACCAAAGGCTGTGAGCGCCATCTGGTGGCCATATCAGCACGCCCGAACTCCATTACCTGGGCATGCCCAACACCTCCCCCCAATCTTTTTTTTTTTTTTTTTAGCGTGATGCCCGCAACCTGGTCTGATGGTAAACAGGGAAATTCCTGTATTTCTTCTTTTGGAGGGATTATTTTTATTTAAGACACTGAGTCTCTATTTACTCTTATAACAGTTATTTTTAATTTAATGCACGTTTTTAAGTTTAAAAAGGGAGCTGCTTCTACGAAAAATGCTAAGAAATTATAGTGGGGCTAGCCAAGAGACATGGGAAAAATAGTGAAAGTGGTATATGAATGACTGAAGTTTAGGAACTCTCTTCGGGTGGGGTTGCCAGATAAAGTAAGGACACCCAGTTAAATTTGAATTTTAGAATTTCGTTTTAGCGTGTGTCCCAAATATTGCATGGGACACATTTGCACTAAAATATTATTCGTTATCTGAAATCCTATTTTAAGTGAACATCCTTTTTTCCTCCCCTAAATCTGGCAACCTTACCTTAGGAGAACAAAGAAATTGCACCCAGGACTTCCCTGGTGAGACAGTGGTTAGGAATCCGCCTGCCAGTGCAGGGGACACGGGATCGAGCCCTGGTCCGGGAAGATCCCACATGCCATGGAGCATGTAAGCCTGTGCGCCACAGCTACTGAGCCCTCGTGCCACAACTACTGAAGCACGTGTGCTTAGAGCCAAGGCTCTGCAACAAGAGAAGGCGCCACAATAAGCCTATGCACCGCAACAAAGACCCAACGCAGCCAAAAATAAATAAATAAATAAAATTTATTTTTAAAAAAAGAAAAGAAATTGCATCCTTCTCCTTGTCACTTCCGTTTTGATCTATCAAAACAAGCTAGTGGGGCTTCCCTGGTGGTGCAGTGGTTGACAGTCCGCCTGCCGATGCAGGGGACACAGGTTCGTGCCCCGGTTCAGGAAGATCCCACATGCCGCAGAGTGGCTGGGCCTGTGGGCCATGGCCACTGAGCCTGCGCATCCGGAGCCTGTGCTCCACAACGGGAGAGGCCACAACAGTGAGAAGCCCGCGTACAGCAAAAAAAAAAAACAAAAAAAAAAACAAGCTAGCTCTTGTCCTGTCTACGGATTGCTTGACATTTATGCCCCAATAAACGTGTCCCTGTGGGAGTACTGAGGCCTTACATCTGAAAAATCACAGGGCAAAGGCCCACAGTGCACCTTGAGGTGGGAATGTCCAGGCCACTCAGAACAAGCAGTCTGGCCACATCAGACCGAGAGGGAGGGGGTTCTGGGCCCAGCTCTCTTTCCCGGCCTCTCGGGTACCTGCTCTGTGGAGGCTGAGGCCTGGCAGCTACTTTTGGGCCCTTACCAACGTTGCATTTGATGGAGAGCCTTCCGCACCCCACGTGTAGACCTAGACCCCTGGAGGGGGGCCCGCCCTTGAGGGGGCTCTGAGCCATGGACTTAGAGGGTGCTCACAGCAGCCATAGATAGAGCCGGCCTGTGGTGCTCCCACCCACGATTCCTGTATTTCCTTTATTTTTTTATTATTTTTTTTTTGTGTGGTAAACATGCCTCTCACTGTTGTGGCCTCTCCCATTGCGGAGCACAGGCTCCAGATGCGCAGGCTTGGCGGCCATGGCCCACAGACCCAGCCGCACCGTGGCATGTGGGATCTTCCCGGACTGGGTCACGAACCCGCGTCCCCTGCATCGGCAGGCGGACTGTCACCCACCTCGTCACCAGGGAAGCCCCTGTATTTCCTCTTAATAACAACCACACTGGCGTTTAAGTGAGCCTGGCAAGGCTTACAAATGCACACATAAAGATTACCAACTACCTTCCCCAGAGACGGACGAGGGAAGTTGAAGCTAAAACACACCGTGAGGGCTTCCCTGGTGACGCAGTGGTTGAGAGTCCACCTGCCGATGCAGGGGACACGGGTTCGTGCCCCGGTCCGGAAAGATACCACATGCTGCGGAGTGGCTGGGCCCCTGAGCCATGGTCGCTGAGCCTGCGCGACCGGAGCCTGTGCTCCACAATGGGAGAGGCCACAACAGTGAGAGGCCCGCGTACAGCAAAAAAAAACCAAAATAAACCCAAAACAAAGAAAAAAAACACCCTGTGGGTAGTCAGAGGAGAGGACCGTCAATAGCTCTTCCCCCTGTGCCGTGTGCCAGGCTTGATCTGAGCACTTGTACACATGCTTACTTATTAAAATACTTCTAACAATCCTATCAGGTTGGGACTACCATCACCCCGTGTGCAGACTGAACAAAAGGAAACAGAATATGGTGTCCTCCTTGTGTTCACAAAGCCCGTTAACTGGCAGAGACAGGACTTGAAGGCCACAGTCCGGCTCCCGAGTCCATGCCATGCTTTACAGCCTCCAACTTCTCACGCTCATTCCTAGAGCCACCTGGGAAGGAGGAACCAGGCAACTAAAGACTGGGTTTGAATCAGACTCCACGTCTGACCAGCCGCGTGATCCCGAGCAGGGGGCCTCGCCTCTCTGAGTCTCAACCTGGCTCCCTTGCAAAATGGGCACATTAATGGGAACGTCAGCCTTCAGCAACGCTGTGACGAGTATCAGTGTAGCATGTGTGAATGGGCTCTGTAAACTCTGGAGTGTTCTCTGAGGTATAAACTACCCTCTATTCTCATTAGAGGGAATTCATTTCATAACCTGCTCCCGGCTCTTGAACTTTGCTGTGCATCCAGTCAGTGCTGGATGATCTGGAACCAACAGCTGGTCTATTTATGGCTGAAAACCCACAGGTCATAGGAAGACAGCAGCACCGGAGCCCCTGGGTGGCCACAAAGATAAGGTTCGTGTCTTGAGGACCGATGACATGGTGGTCACTGAAGGAACAGGCCCCTCCTGCTCCTTCCACTAGTGACAGCTGAAAACCTTGGTTTCCCCAACACCCCGATCCAAGATCAGCCCGACTCTTTGCCCAATGTTGGAGAAGTACCAGCGTGTCCTGCAGGCCTGGCTGGCCCCCTCTGACTGTGTGTTGCCTCCTTCCACAGATCAGTGCCCTACAACAAGGCTACAACCAGGTGCTGAGCCAGACCCTGGAAATCACCTCCCTGAAGCACAAGGCCGAGAACTTAAGGAGGGACGCCGCCATCACGTCAGGTGAGGCCCTTCTGCATTCAGGCCCCAGAGCTTCTGCCCTCCCGCTGCAGACATCACCAGTCAACCAGCGCACCTGTGCCCGTGACATGGGTGCAGCCTCAGGGATCACCCGTGTCGGTGCATTAGAGGTCTCCCTCAGTGGAGGTTTCTTGCCACCCAGTTCCGAGGGCAGGGCCTGGTAAATATTTGAGAGAATGGTATCTCTTGGCTACAAGGTCTCCTGAGCACTGGCCCCACCAGGGAGAACACAGGTCGCCTTGTGGCTTGGGTGGTTCCACAAAGCAGCCTGAGTGCAAACTAGAGCGTGGACAAACTGGGGTCACTCCTTTAAGGCACCCATGGTCTCACCCATTTCAGCCGAGTGCACCTGGGCCCAAGGGAAACCATTTTCTAATTTGATCAGAGGTGGTTCCCTGATAAAGGGCTTGGGTTGGGAGAGGGGCAGCCAACGCACAGCTGTGGCTGAGCTTTGATTCCCTGGATTCCTTCATTGCTTCCACATGTTTCTTGAGCTCCTACTAGGTGTCAGGCCCCGTTCCAGGCTCCGGGGAGGGAGAGCCAAGCAAGACAGTCAGATTCCTGTACTCGCAGATTTGGGAGGGGGTGACAGACAATAAAAGTAAAGGGATGAATAAACAAGCCCACTTCAGAGAGCAGTGCTGCTGTGGAGAAAATAAACTGTGTGTTGTGGTGGCCAGCGCTTCAAGGGGGGAGGCCAAGGGGGACCAGCTTAGTGGGTGTGCAACCATGGAACTCAGGTGGGACTTGAACCCGTGGGCTGGGACTCGAACCCACTCAGAACCCACTATCTTTTAATCGAGATCACGCATCTGGTCTCGGGACTTAATAAAGCTCAGGTTCTTTATGTCTCATCGCAGAAAGAATTCAGTGAGAGACAAAGTAAGAAGTGGATTTATTTAGAGAGAAACACACTCCACAGACAGAGTGTGGGCCATCTCAGAAGGCTAGAGGCCCCCAAATATGGGGCAGTTAGTTTTTATGGGCTGGGTAATTTTATAGGCTAATGAGTGGGAGGATTGGGACAACTCTAATATTTTGGGGAAGGGGCGGGGATTTCGAGGCATTGGGCCACCACCCACTTTTTTTTTTTTTTTTTTTTTCTGTACGCGGGCCTCTCGCTGTTGTGGTCTCTCCCGTTGCGGAGCACAGGCTCTGGACACGCAGGCTCAGTGGCCATGGCTCACGGGCCCATCCGCTCCACGGCATGTGGGATCTTCCCGGACCGGGACACGAACCCATGTCCCCTGCATCGGCAGGCGGACTCTCAATCACCGCGCCACCAGGGAAGCCCCACCACCCACTTTTTGACCTTTATGGTCAGCCTCGGAACAGTCCTGGTGCTGGTGCATGTGTCATTTCGCTCATGTGTTACAATGAGCCTGTAATGAGGCTCCAGTTCCCCTGGAAGTCGAATCTTATGCCCCCTTGGACCTAGCCGATTCTAACCAGTTTATGCTGTATCCTCCACAGCTATGTCCTTCTTTTAGAGAGGACCTGATTCAGGTGGGCAAGGACAAGCCAAGGGCAAGCGAGCCTGCGTGGAGTGAACAGGGGATTGTGGGGCTGGGCAGGGTCGGGGGGTCTGGGTTTTTATTCCAAGGGTGTTGGGAATCCAGTGGAGTTTTTTAAGCCGAAACTGACATGCCTAGAGACCTGAAGAGGATGGGACCACTCACAGACGAGGGGAGGGAGAGAAGCAGGTGACAGGGAGGAGGCAGTGAGCCTCGGAGGGGCACATCACTCTGAAGGCAGCCAGCGCATAGCAGGAAACATGCCCACAGCTGTAGAAGCCAGGCACAGCATTGAGTCGCACGTGAATCCCCATCTCTGTATGAATCTGTGCTTTTCTTCTGCCTCACTCTGCAACTTAATCACACCCAGCCCCACCCCCTGCTGCCCCCAGGTCTCTGCTTATTCTCCTCCCTCACTTGGGATGTCCTCAGATATTTTCTGAGCACCTCCCCCAGGCTAGGTGCTGTTCTGGGCACCAGGAATGGAAGGATGAACTCGCTGGTCCTCACCTTCCTCCCGTATGTCGGCCAGTGAAACCTCATCCAAGCATCAAGCCTGTCTCAGATCCCACCTTCTCCGATCAGGGAGTCGGACAGGCCTGGGTTGGGATAATGCTTGAGATGGGCTGGACCCACTCAAAGTGTGGCAAGCCCCAGAGGGATTTCCAAGTAACTGAACTGTGTCCTGGAGGCAAAGCTCATTTTTAAAATGAAATTCTGGAGCATTTTGTGCTTTATTTCATAGACATTCTTGATTGAAACCTACCACTAAAACTGGGCCTGATGTTCTTTTAAGAAAAGAATCGTAGGAGATAACCCAATACCACTGCATTTATGCACCCTTCTTCCCACTTTTATTCAAAATGATACTACAATGCAAGAGGGAAGAGATATGGGGAGATATGTATATGCATAACTGATTCACTTGGTTATAAAGCAGAAACTAACACACCATTGTAAAGCAATTATACTCCAATAAAGATGTTTTAAAAAAATGATACTACAGTAATGGAGTAGTTATCTATTGCTGCATAACAAGTTACCCCAAAATGTAATGGATAAATCCCCAACTAATATTTATGATCTCACCCAGTATCTGTAGTTCAGGAATTTGAGCGGGGGGTGACTTAGTTCTCATGAGTTGCAGTCAAGATGTCGGCTGGGGGGCCTCCCTGGTGGCGCAGTGGTTGAGAGTCCGCCTGCCGATGCAGGGGATACGGGTTCGTGCCCCGGTCTGGGAGGATCCCATATGCCGCGGAGCGGCTGGGCCCGTGAGCCATGGCCGCTGGGCCTGCGCATCCGGAGCCTGTGCTCCGCAACGGGAGAGGCCACAACAGTGAGAGGCCCGCATACAGCAAAAAGAAAAAAAAAAAAAAAAAAAAAGATGTCGGCTGGGGCATCAGTCATGTCATCTAAAGCCTCGGGGGGAGCCGGAGGATCCCCCTTCAGAATGGCTGCTCATGTGGCTATTGGCCGGAGGCCTTAGTCCCCGAGCACACATGCTTCTCTCTAGGGCTGCTTGAGTTTCCTCAACACAGCAGTTGGCTTCCCCCAGAGTGAGTAATTCGAGAGAGAGCAAAGAGGAGGTCACAGTGTGTTTTATGACCCAGCCTGAGAGGAAACAGTCCGTCATTTCCACAGTATCATATTGGTTACCCATGGCAGCCCTATTCAGGTTGGGAGGGGCTACACAAGGAATGAATTATAGGTGGTAGGGATCATTGGACCCATTTTGGAAGCTGGCTGCCGAGAAAAATAATAGGCGCCCTGTAACAAACATAATTTAGCTACTTTGTGTTCTTGGGACATATCGCATCATTTGACCCTTACAATAACTCTGTGTGGGACAGACAGTGGGAGGTGAAATAGCTTGTCCAAGACCACCAAGCTAATAAGTGGTAGAGAGGGTTCCAAACTCAGAGGACTGTGAAACCAACCACCCCATCAATAGTGTCCAGCAGTGCCCTCTGGCACACGCCCGTCTCCTGGCCTCTGGAGAAGAATTCCTAGAACTTCCCTGTGCTGGGACTTTGTTCCCCAGGTCCATGGTGTGGCCTCTCCTCCCAGCTTTGCCTGGCCTGTGCCCACAAGGGGCCCCCAAAGGCTTCTCCTCTCGCTGGTGCTGACTGCCCCTCATTCTCACTGAAGCCTCAAACCCTGTTCCGTGGACTTTGCTCTCATTCCCATTCCTGCTCTGGGACCCTTGGAAAAAGCCTCCCCAGTCCTAGGAGGGCACCGGTGGTGGCCCGGGCTTGGAAAGTCTTGTCCAAACGTTGGCTGACAGCCATGGTGTTGCCAATAATCCTTCCTGCCTCTTTCACCTCCATGAGTCTTTGGTTTTGGTTTGGTTTGGTTCTTTTACAGAGATGGTGTCATCTTTGCAAAGAGACGTGTTAGTAAAGGATGGTCAAGTTCAACAACTACAACAGGAGGTGAATCAACTGAAAAGTGAGAACAAAGAAAAGGATCACCAGCTCGAAGCCCTCAGCTCCAGAGTGAGTGTCGGGTCATCAGCAAATTGTAGCTGCGAAAAGCAGACACAGTGGAGTCACATGACACATGGTGGTGAGATGAGGCCAGTGCCCAAGGACAGAGGGAGGGTAGCTGCTGGGCAGGTGGCCAACTTCTCTGAAGCCTTTCAAAGGACAGCGTGTATGTGGCTCAGAATAAGCATAATAGATTTTCAAATCCAGCAAACATTTTCTAAGCCCTATTATAAATGAGTTTGTTTAATCCCAGCAACAAACCCACCTATGAGCATATACTGCCATTGCAAAGTTTAACATTAAACAGAATACGATCTCTCTGTGAGCAAGGATGACCACACGGCTGCATCGTGGTCCCAGCACCGCTGGTTCTCATAACTGTCTTCACAGCAGAACGTCTGAAGATCCAGATGCAAACACGCAGACGCTCATTCCTTCCTTAGACTTTAGTGTGTGGAATGTCTCTATGGAAGATGAACGTGGTAGGCAAGCAAAGAGCTTTTTACATGTAACTTTGACTCTTTGCAAATCTTGCCTTCAATGCTAACTTGAGAATCCTGCCTCTATAGGATAAGATTTCTCAGTATTTGCATGATGTGCCTGTTTCTGTGAGTCAAGGTAAAACCTCAAAGCTTTCATCTCAGGTGGCAACTCAGAGATTCCCAGAGGCTACCCGATAGCTAGGTCTGCATGGGGCTGGGGTGAGAACAGATCTTGAGGTTCCAAGGAAAAGGCACAGTAAGTAATACCTGGTACGTAGTACCATACCCAGTTTGGAGCTGGTGAAAGGCACTGCACGAGCTTTGGGATCAGACAGACCAGGGTCCCATCCCAGAGCTTTCTTTTATTGTAACTTATTTGGCCTCCATTTCCCCATCTGTGAAATGGGGATGACAAAATCGTTTTCTGAGAAGTGGGAGGCTGGTTTTCGTTGTGCTCTTCTGCCTCTGCCCGAGGTCAGCTGCCTGGCCAAGCCCTCTGCATTCGTTTCTCCCAAGCAGAGTGTCTTCCCAGGCATGTGCTATAGCTGTTTAATGTGGTGTGTGTGTGTGTGTGTGTGTGTGTGTGTGTGTGTGTGTTGGGGACGGGAAGGGGATGCAGAGCTGGTGCTAAGTACAAGGAATCTGCAAAGACAGCACCTGCTTGGCTCTTCTACCTCCTGAAGTGCATTTGGATGATTTATGTCCCCGTTTCCCCTTCCTCGTTGACCTTGGAATGAGGTCCCTTCTCCTCTAGACTGTGCTGCCCAATAGCACAAGGGCTCGTCACCACCAAGGGTACTGCTCTTGTGAACATTTGAGATGCCTTTTTTTTAATGACATACATCATGTGTGTTAATTTTAGAAAAATAAGTAGATGACATTGAGAAGAAAAAATAAAAAGAGAGGAGAGGAAATGCTACCTTGAGAAATCAGTGTTAATATTTTCATGTATGTTCTTCCAGTCTTATTTCTATATATTGCCTAGAAATCAATCAATCAATCATTTTATAGTTAATTTATACTATGCACATTTTTAAAATTTTTAAATGCTTACTATTTTCCCGTGCTAATAAATCAACGCTCTTATCATTCGTCTTAAAAGCTACATACTTTCTCCTGGATGTATCCAGTGTTATAAAGTGGTCTGCTGTTATAAACAACACTTGGGTTGTTTCCTCTTTTTTTTTTTTCTTCCACTGTTACTGACAATTCTGTGAAAAGCATCCTTGAAACTACAGATTTACTTGTTTCTCCAGTCATTGTCCTTAAGGTACATTCCTAAAGTGGGAATTGCTGGGTCAAAAGAAGGCACATCCATCCTTATGTCCTTAATGCCTGTTGCCAAGCCGCCCTCGGGCAAGACAGCTCCGTTTACCCCTCCACACCCGTCGGGGCAGTTGTTTCTTTGAGATGCAACCTGCACAAAAGCCCTAAGATGGACCTGAGCTCACTGGCTCAGCCCCCTCCGCCCTCACTGGTCACAGCGTGAAAACATCCCAATTCCTGCACCCTAAGTCCCCAGACTCTACAAAGCTGGATTTCCCCTGCAGTGAAGTTTGCTGGCTTTTGAAGAGGAACTTAGATGCTCTATTCCTCAGAACTCAGGAGAGGGGTGAACTGGGAAGGACTGCAGGATCCCCTGCTCCCATCACACAAATGGTCTCGCCTCTCAGAATTCAGAGGTGTGATTGGGTTATACAACAGGAAACACTCCTGGGCATGAACACAGGTACTTGGGACCCCCAGCCAAGCCCCCGTGGCCTTGTCCTTTTTCTCCACAGTGCTCAGTGCTGAAAGAAGAGTTACAGAAGGAAGATGCCCAGAAGGAGAAGTGGGAAGCCCAAGAGAAAGAGTTAAAACTCTGCAAAACCGTGCGTTGAACCTCCTGACCCCTAGGTGTCCACTGAAAGCCTAGATTGTGGCCTTGAGGGTTTTGGAGGGGTTCCTTGGCCCATTAGCTAGCACAAGCTCTGGGGCTTTCTGGGTGTTTGTCTGTTAATGTAGTCTCCTAATTCTTTGATTTGCTGGCCTCAAAGAGATGGGTGAAAAGACCATGGAAAACACACTCTCCCCAGATTTTCTGGGCAGTTGGCTCAAGGCCCCTCATCAGGTTTCCCCTGGGGAAAGGGATGGGAGGTGGCCACCGTATGCTGCTAGAAATTCACCGTGGTCCCTACCCCTGGACTTGTGATGCCCAGACTTTCATGATCCACTGTCACAAGTTTTATCACGGCCCTGAGCACTGTTATTAACACAACTCTTCTTGAAGTATTTTTGCTTAAATACATTCAATTTTACAACAATTCATAAAACCAAAATAAAAAGCAAATGTATCACTGGCCTTGTATGGAAGGTGAACATAAAAATGAATACAATGAAAAGATGACCACTCAATGTAAATGTTCACCCCCTGTACCGGCCCGAACCCTCGTGCACATCACCAGGCATACGTTTTCCATCCGTTGGGAAGGACGGTGCCTGGGACGGGAGCAGGAGACATGTGTTCTTCTCTCTGTCAGGAGCACACTTCTCTGCCTCAAATGAGAAAAAAGAAAAATGTCATTGTTCTTTTCTTCCAAACTGTGCCCATTGTGTCTTCCAAACAGCCCTTATTTAGATTGAACTCAAAAATGTGCCCCAAGGAAAGAGACTCTAATGAGTGGATAGGTATCTTGTACTGTTTAATCCAGGATCCATGCTGATCTTCAAAAGAAACTCAAATTTTCCCTCACCCAGCCCTTTCATTGCATCCGTTGAAAGAAAGTCTACTTTGCCTCAAATACGTGGAATTGTCCCCCAAGGGAAGGAGTTAAGCGAATCCCAGACTAGGTTTCTGCCTTAATGAACCGGATGAAATGAGTTGTGAAGTTGACTTCCCTGTTGTTGGAACTCTTTCAGCAAATCCATGACATGGAAAAAGAAATGAGGAAGCTCAGGGTGGAGCTGAAAATGAGCAGTACCGAGCAGAGCCTGATCTCTATGACGCTGTGGGAAAAGAGCAAGGTATGGCAGGGACAGGTCGGCCTGGGAACCACTCTGGGGCCAGCACTCCACCTGCATCATCTCTGTTCATCCTCACAATGACCCCATGCGGTCTATACTGGTATTAACCCCACTTTACAGTCGGGAAAACTGGGGCTCACAGAGGTGAAGGAAGTTATCCAAGTTCACTTGCATAAAGTAGTTGTGGCAGAACTTGAATCCAGGTCTGCCTGACTCCAAAGCTCCTGTGTGTAACCACAACCCTAGACTGCCTTCAGATCTTAATTGTGAAATTATCTAAGAAAGAATTGATCCATTAAATCAAGTTTGCCAATGATGTTGATCCAACTTAAATTCTCATATTGATTTTTTTTTGTCTTTTTGTTCCATCATTGAGAATGTTTTTAAAAATCTCAACATGTTTGTCATTTGTGTGTTTCTTCTTTTAATATGAACGATTTTTGCTTTATATATTTTGAGGCTGTGTTACTAGGTGCATATAAATTTAGAATCCTAATACTTCCTGTAGAGCAAAACTTTAGATCATCATGAAATATCCCTTTTCATCTCTAGTAGTGTTTCTCCCTTAACATCTCCTTTGTCATTTAGCTTCACCACTGGCTTTCTGTTGGTTAGAGTTTTCATACCATATCTTTTTCATATGTTCTCTGTCAATTTTTGTCTTAAGGTTTAGACATATGCCTTCAGATAGCGTATCATTTTTACAAAATCCAGTTTGACAATCTTTGACTTTTAGTCCATTTATATTATGTAATTACTCGTGTACTGGGGTTTAAATCTACCTTCTTGCTCAATACCAGATGTACCATCTGTGGTATGTTCCTTTTTCTCTCCTTTCTTGCCTCCTTCTGAGTGGATGGTTTTCTCTTATTCCACTTTCCCCCTCTATTAGCTTGGAAATATTTCACTTTTTTACTATTCTCTTAGTAATAGTAAGACAATAGCATTCATCCTTGACTCACCAAAATCACACATTAATTAAGTTTTTCACTCTTCTACTATTCTCTTAGTAGTCATCCTGAAGACTACAATATGCATTCTTTTTTTTTTTTTTTTTTTTTTTTTTGCGGTACGCGGGCCTCTCACTGTTGTGGCCTCTCCCGTAGTGGAGCACAGGCTCCGGATGCACAGGCTCAGCGGCCATGGCTCACGGGCCCAGCCGCTCCGTGGCATGTGGGATCCATCCGGACCGGAACACGAACCCATGTCCCCTACATCGGCAGGCGGACTCTCAACCACTGCACCACCAGGGAAGCCCTGCATTCTTAACTTACCAAGAGGCAATAGTAGTTGATAATTATGCCCTTCTCCTTGACAGTGCAATGAGTTTCAAACACCTTAACTTCACTTACCCCCTCCAGATTTATAAGCCATTGCTGTAATTTTCTAAACTCCTCTTGATACTTAAAACCCCACAAGACATTATTAGTGTTTTTATATAGTCAGTATCATATCCACACATTACCCTTACTGTTGCTTGTCTTTTCTGCATCTCTGATCACCCACCTGGGTTCATTTTTCTTGTGTCTGAAGAATACCCTTTAATGTTTTCCCTCATTGTGGCTCTGCTGATGACAAATTCTCAAATGTGCCTGTGTGTCTGTCTGGAGATGTATATTTAACCTTCACTCTTAAAACACATTTGACTGCGTATTGAATTCTACAATGGCAATTCTTTTCTTTCAGCACATTAGATACAGCATTAGATATGTCACTATTGTCTTGTGGCTCCTATTATTTCTATTTAGAAGTCATCTGTAAGCCTAACTGTTGTACCTTTGCATAATCTGTCTTTTTCTCCGGTTGCTTTTAAGATTGTCTTTTCCCTTGATTTCCCGCAGTTTTATTATGGTTTATCTAGGTGTGGATTCAGTTTTATTTACCTCGTTGAGTTCGTAGGGGCTTCTTGAATCCCTGGCTTGGTGTTTTGCCTTAGTTCAGGTGCTTGAGCTCTGTACCACACAGGCAGTGGGGAGCTACTAAGGCTTCTGAACAAGTGACTGATGCAATGACATTCGTGGACAGTAATCAGGGTGCAAATGGTAGTTACAATTTCTCACGTACTAGGCGTTCCCTTGAACATTTCATCTCTTCATCTTCACAACAGCGCTGTGATCTAGAAATCATCCTCTCCATTTTACAGATGAGAAAGTCAAGGCTACTAGTTACTAGTAAAGTAACTAGCCCAATGGCACAGTCGGTTTTGTCTGACTCCAGGTTCGTCTGACTTCAGTGACCCTGGCGTAGCAAACAGCCACATGCTACTGTTTACACTGAAATTAATGAAAATTAACTAAAATTTTTAGTTCAGTTCCTCCGTCACACCATCCCCATTTCGAGTGCTCGATCCCCAGATGTGCCTGGTGGCTGCCATATTAGACAACACAGCCTCGCTCAGAGTACCTGTATCATTGCAGAAAGTTCTGTTGGACAGAGCTGCCTTACAGCTGGGTAACTCTCACAGTACCGTTAAGATTGCACTGAAAGAAACTAAACTCGAGGCGAGGAGGCCAGTTGTCACAGTCCAGCTTGCATGTGAGAGGGGTTGGAGGACAGGCATGAGACCCCCGAGTGTGAGAGAGGGAGCAGGGCGGCAGTTGAAGGTGACTCTGAGGCTTGGGGACAGGAACGGGGGCTGTTCATGCAGAACACAGATAAGGGCAGAGTCCAAGGCTGGACTTGGCTTTTGCAGCATATGAAAAAGGCTGCTGACATAGAAGTCAGAGCATGTTTAGACCTGGGAGAAAACTAAGGCCCAGAGAGCTTAGATGACTTTTCCAAGGTAACGGAGCTGGGTAGAGGCTCTTCCACTGGACCACACTACTCAGAAGAAAGCTCTTAAGGGCTTTTCTGGGTCTTTTATTACATCCCTGTGATCCCCCTCTTCAGATCCCTAAAAAAACAGCCTGTGAATTTGTTTCAGCACAAAAACTTTCCATTTATTTACGAGAGTTTGCCTCATTTCCTGTTAGTGCCAGGGCCCAGGGCTCAGCAGGTGCATCCAAGAACTGAGCAGCTGCGAGGCCTACACTGGCCAGCCAAGGGTAGCGTGGAGCACGCCCAAGCTTACCGTGTGTTGACTGTTACCCAAGCAAGGGGGGAAAAGTAGGCAAGCTTCTCCACTTTAAAGGCCTTCCTTGGCAGGCTGCAATTCTTAATAGACATTGCTTTGGCAAGCCTCCAGAGAGGTTACCACCAGTGAGTGTGCTCAAAGTGGTAACGACAAACAGTTATGATAATAAACCCAATCATAACATTTCCAAGTACCCATCACGAGTTATTAGAACGAGACTGTACGGCGGACATTCCCGTCCACGTTTCATAGGTTACAACAGTACTTAACACTCTCACAGAGCCCTTAAGCACTATTCCAAACATCGAATCCCCACAATAACTCTATGCAGTGATACTAGTATCATCATCCCCATTTGACGGATGAGGACACTGAGTCACGGAGCAGTGAAGTAACTTTCCGAGTGTCGTACGGCTGGTTAGGGACCGAGCCGGGATGGGAGTGTGCGGTAGAACATAGTTGAGCCCCGGGTGCAGAGCTCGGCCCTTTCCCCTAGGGGGCAACTCCCTGTGAGTTTGCCTCCACCCTGTGCATGCCTGTGACCCCTGCTGCTGGGCTGCAGCTGTCCCTACCCCTCAGGGACTCCCCCACTGCCATTAGCCCCCCCAGAAGAGTTTCCCCAGAGGGCATGATGATCACATTAGCAGCAAGCCCTCGGTTTCATCATCCTTTCAGGTTGAAGAGAAGCTTCGGCAGGATTCCAGAAGGAAATTGCTTCAGCTGAAAGAAATGAGGAACAGAGCAAACCTCATTAAAGCCAATTTGGAAAGGGCAGTAGGTCAGGTAGGCGTGCTGCAGAGCCCCTTCACGGGCCCGTGCTCTCCACGGAATCCCGCACCCAAGCGGCCGGCAGGGATGAATGAGGAGGAAGACGGCCTGCCTTAGTTCACCCACTTATTTTCTATACGAAGAAGTGTCTAGAAAGAACTAGAGCTGAGATTCTATCTAGATCTAGAGTCTGAGCTTTTAACCACGATGCTCTACTACTTCGCTATTAGTTACTAAGCTAAGCATCATTTTTCTGTGTTTTGAAGAAAGTTTCGTGAACCTTTGTCCCGCCCCCAAAGGTAGTGGAAATGACTCCTGCGTTAGTCCTGTCCCCCATCAGCTGCAGTTCCCCTTCCCCTCATTTCAGATGAAGATCAACAGTTCTCGGGAAACTCAGCAGTATTTGCTGCAAGAAGAGTTACAGCAGCATCTGGCAGAGAAGGAGAAGCTGACCGAGGAAAGACCGCAGCAAGAGGAGAAGCTGAAAGCCAGAGTCAAGCGGCTAATGGCAGAGAAATCGGTAAGGTGGTCCCCGTCCTTCTCTTTACTACTGGAAACTGATGAAATGGGCTTTCCTATGAGAAACAGAGGGCATGTACTTAGATGGAGGAATCTCAGCAACTCCTTGTTGGGAACTAAATTAATTAAAGAGGGTGAATGATGTAGGAGGAATTAACATGAAGCTTGAATCCTAAAACTCAGAGATCAACTTGAAGATCAACTTGAAGAGGCAAGGTTATTGAAATGTCTAGAAATGGTACTTTGTTTATATACCGCAGCTGATTTTATTGATACAAATCCCAGTCGTTACTGCGGCTCCTGGTTTGTGTCTAAGTGTGTGCAAGACCAACCAATAGTATTTCAGTCTTTCTCTTCATGCATATCAGGGGAAACACATGGCCAAAACGGCTACTTACTTTTCCAGAAACCAGCCAATTAGAGGATACTTTACAGTGGCACCTCTCAACTCAAAGGTGTCCACGGATCATATGGGGATGTTGTTGAAATGCAGATTGTGACTCAGCAGGTCTCGGGTGGGGGGAGCCTGGGATTCTGCATTTCTGAACAGCTCCCAGCTGGTACCGATAGCACAGCTCTGCAGACTACATTTTCAGCCACAAAGTCTTAGAAGAAGGTTTTCCCCAAGTTGGCCGATAAGAACCACCTGGGGCTTCCCTGGTGGCGCAGTGCGTTGAGAGTCTGCCTGCCGATGCAGGGGACACCGGTTCATGCCTCGGTCCGGGAGGATCCCACATGCCGCGGAGCAGCTGGGCCCGTGAGCCATGGCCACTGAGCCTGCGTGTCCGGAGCCTGTGCTCCGCAACCGGAGAGGCCACAAGAGTGAGAGGCCCACGTAACGCAGAAAAAAAATAAATAAATAAAAGCCCCTCCAGGGACTTCCCTGGTGTTCCAGTTATTAAGACTCTGTGCTTCCGCTGCAGGGGCGCGGTTTCGATCCCCGGTCAGGGAACTAAGATCCCGCATGCCGCATGGTGCAGGCAAAAAAAAAAAGCCCCTCCAGGAGCAAATTTGATGTGATTGTTCAGAGATGAGACCAGAATGACAACAAGTGGAAACCCAAGCTTAGAAGAACATTAGAAGAAAAAAAGAAATAAAACATGGGGAGGGAACATAGGGGGGATCTCTTATTTATAATGATGCTAAGTAGGTAGGAAAGTTGGAAATCTTCCTAGATGTGACTTTGTATTCGAAATGAAATTTTTAAATTCCTTCTCTGCTGAAGCCCTGTAATGATATTTTCCAAGGTACTAAGTAAGTGACAGGGTTTCTGCTAATCCATGATTTGTTCATGTTTCTTCAAATACAAGAGAGTGAGATTGTGATCACTGATAAAGCTGCTGTCCTCACCATTCTGGCCACAGGAGCAGTCCTTCAGTGATCTAGGAGCCAAGTGCAAAGGGTCCCGACATGAGGAAGTCATTCAGTGTCAGAAAAAGGCCTTATCTGAGCTTCGTGCGCGAATTAAAGAACTTGAGAAGGCCAGCTTGTCAAGTAAGTTTCCTCCTGCCTAGTCATCCCTCTGTGCTGAGAACCATGGGCCCCAGACTTGAGGGTTCACTTTAGGGACTAACCAATTTGCCAGGACCACCATCTTCTATCCCCATCATTTCATAACTAAAAGAACATAGTTATAAAAAAAAGATGGGCAGGAAAAAAAATAGATGGGTAGGCATGAGCTCAGAGTCAAGAGCAGGCCTTGATATTAAATAAACAGGATTTCATGAAAAACTCAGAACCTTGTCCTTCTTTTTCTTATTTCACTGTGGCCCAGTGGAAACTTTTTCATAGACGCATGCTGTGCAAGGACCAACCTTGGGGAACTTCCCAGGATAAATACCCTGTTTAGAGGGAATAGGGCTTTCAAGAAACCAAGCTTGCTGCTGGGTGGAGCCCTGGGCTAGGACACAGAAGCCTGGGTTCAAGTCCATCCTCACACCTGTGGCCGAAGGCTCCCCCTCAGTGCCCCCGCCCTGGGAGGCTGCAGCCTCATATGAGCTGTGTGGCCTTGGACAAGTCATTTCACCTCTCTGGGCCTCGATGCCTCACCTGCCAAGGGAGGATGGTGAGCTAATTAGTACTGGCCTGTGGTAAGTGTCCAGTAAATAGCAGCTGTGACTTTTACATGCAGTAACTTCTTCCTGAGCCTTTCTTTTGAGTGTAAATTATTTCTTTTATAGATCACAAGGACCACATGGATGAATCATTTCTAGACTTAAAGACCCTCGGGATGGAAAAAAATGTTCGGAAAATATTGGATGCAAAACCTGACTTGCCAACTTTTTCAAGAGTAGAGATCCAAACGGTAACCAAAGAAACTTTGTATCTGCATTGACTGACACGTGGGGAGGGTGGGCATGAGGACAGACACGAGCCGTGTGCCCTGGCACCACTGTATACATCATTGGTTCGAGGCCAGGTCCTCCCTGATGGGCTAACACCTGTATGGACTGGTTGGTGCCTGGCCATACCAGTGATCCAATGTTTGAATAGAAAGGTGGCTTCCCATCATGTACAGCATGATATAACATTGCACTGATGCTGGCCCGGACAATCTCTGGGCCCTCCTTTTCACATCACATGTTATATTCTGCAGAAAAGATTCAACAAGCTAATGTACAACATTATGCCATGAGCTTGCCTAACATTTGCTTTTTGCTATAAACTGAAAAACATGAACACATAAAGGGCAGCAGAAGGGAGCCATGATGATTAAGAAGACACAAGTTCTAGAATCAGAGACCTGTGTCCTAATCCCAGCTCTGCAAGCTCTGTGACCTTGGGCAGGCTCCTAACCTTTCTGGGACTTCAATTTCCCAGCTGTAAAATGATGATGGAAAAATTAAAGGAGATCATTATGTAAAGTGCT
The DNA here is from genome assembly GCF_964341445.2 of Mesoplodon mirus. NCBI lineage: Eukaryota > Metazoa > Chordata > Mammalia > Artiodactyla > Ziphiidae > Mesoplodon > Mesoplodon mirus. The sequence continues at coordinate 32,718 of NW_028294459.1, read as the reverse complement.
TATCCCAGTGCCTAGCTCATAGCGAGCACTTTAATAGATGAGAGTTATTATTGTCAAACAGTTTTTAAAGAGTATTATCCAAGAAAACCTTCCTTTCTTAGGGAGCATAGTTTGTGTTTTCCAGGATTTTCAGAAGTAATTTGATTGTTAGGTTGAAGGTGCCCTGTATCCTAAATGGATGTTTGATCGGGTGTTTGATTGACACATGACAATGGACAGCTCTGATCAGCGTGGCTTGCTGCGGCAGCTGGTCTAAACCAGCTTTTGGAAAACATAATAAAGCCATCCTCTCTGTACCAGCATTTTCTCCTACAATTTTTCTAGACATTTGCTCACACGTCTAGAGATGTGAGTCTTCAGAAATGTGTTGGTTTTCCTGATAAAATCGAACCTTCCTTCTCTGAGGCTGGGAGTGGAGGGACCGTCTCCATGTGGGGAGCTCAGCTGGATCTCATGTCCTGATGGTCCTGCTTCCAAGATTGACCTTCCCCTTGGCAACAAGCCCTCATCCCACCACTGACACCACAGAGCAGGAAACCTCCCAACTCTCAATCCTCCAAGGTTGGCAGTAATTAAACGAAAGAGCAGGAGGAAGAATAGCTGACATCTGTGAACTGCTTACTGTGTGCCAGGCGTTGAGCTCAGCCGGCTCCATGCCTTATGTCATTGAACCATCGTAGCAGCCTTGTGTCATAGTTACTATTATTGTCCCCATTTAACAGATAAGAAAAAGTAAGGCTTCAGGAGGTCAAGTACCTCACCCAAGGTCACAGAATAATGATTGAAGACACACCAGGGGTGTGTCCCTGGTGGTGTGTCTGCTAGCCTGCAGAGACCGGGTGGGGACTGCGTGCTTGGATCCTGTAGCCCAGGCTCTTCCTTAGTGACCCTCCCCTCAGGAAAAGAGGGGGCGTCTGGAGAGGTACAGAGGATGCAGCTCAGGGTAGCTGAAGACACTGAGCAGCATCTCAGGTTCTTTTTGCAGCAGATCTGCCCGGTTTATTGTCATCTTCAGATACCCTCTTTTATTCTCATCTCCATAGATACATAGACAAATATGTCCACTCTTGTCTATCACAGTCACTTGGGGGCCTTTATATTTTTGTAGTTGTTTTTTTTTAAATCTCAGAGGTTTTCAGGGTAGTGCCAACAAATGCTAGGGCTAAGAGAGGCTCATGGCAAGCATTAAAAGCCAATTTATTTTTTAAGGAGTCTTATTATGGTTATTTGTGGTCGTTCAGATCAGGTCCCCTATTCAGTCTGGTGGCCTTTCCATGCAGTCAGTTGGGCTTCCAACAGCCAGCTGGCTGGTTGGGGTCTTAGGGAGATGCAGCTGCAAACACTATCTGCATTGTCTCTGGAAAGGTTCTGAAGGGATGCCCACCCACCAGGTTCCAGAGCTAGGAGAAGGTTGGGCCAAATTTTGTGAGGGTATGGTTTCTGCTGCACAGAAATGAGATTCCTTTAATAAAAAGGAGGGAGGCTATTTTCCACTTAACCTTCATTCGTTCATTCAACAAACATGCCCACTATGCACCACTCATTGCCAGGTGCCATGCTGGGCACAAGGAGGGAGATAGTGAGCAAAAGCCGCATGGTCCCCATTTTTCTGGAGCTTGTCTTCTCAACATCAGCGGTACTGATTTTTTGAGCCAGGTAACTCTTTGTTTGGGAGACTGCCCTATGCATCGTGGGGTGTTTAGCAGCATCCTTGTCCTCTACCCACTAGACGCCAGCAGCAATTATGACAACCACAAATGTGCCCAGGCATTGCTAAATGTCCTGGAGGGGGTAGGGTGGACAGAGTCACCCCCGGTTGAGAACCACTGGCCTAAAGGGAAGACAGGCGAGACGGTGGCCAAAGAATGGCATAAGTGATGCATCATTTCAAAGGCAGTCGTGCTCTGAAGGGGTAGGAACACAGTCATAAAGAAAGCAGTTCACAGAGTCAGACTGGATTTAAAACCAACTCTCTTGGCTTGGACATATATACACACACACGCTACCAAAGGTAAAATAGATAGCTAGTGGGAAGCAGCTGCATCACACAGGGAGAGCAGGTCGGTGCTGTGTGTCTACCTAGAGGGGTGGGATAGGGAGGGTGGGAGGGAGACGCAAGAGGCAGGGGATATGGGGATATATGGATACGTATAGGTGATTCACTTTTTGATACAGCAGAAACGAACATACACCATTGTATAGCAATTATACTCCAATAAAGATGATATAAAAAATCAACTCTCTCAAATTATTCTTTCCAGTTCTTGCATTATTCTTTGGGTTATTCTTCTGGATGTAGAAAATCATAATGGAATGCCAAGTGAGTTTTTTTCTTTTGTTTTATTTCAGCCTCAAAATGGCCTTTCCAGCCCAGGGTCCATCATGGCCACTGAGAAGATAGGGAAAACGGATGTGGCTGAGGCTTTAGATCTTAGTGAAAAGCTGGTAGGTATACCCAGCATCAGTCCCCTCCTGTCCAAACCTGCGTGCCCTGCAGATAGTTTAAACATCAACTCCACATACATTTTAGTTGTTACAGTAGCTCCACGAGACCCATCTCCTATCCCAGCATGGGCTGGAAATTGCAGAGCCCAATTCCTTGCAAGACTGGGTAGTAAGAATGAATGTTTATGTCTGTTGTCATTCCCCCTCCCCCCCTCCCCCCAATTCTCAAAAAGGCATAGTGTAAATGGATGCGGGGGAAAATGAAAGTCCTACTAAAAGCCCCAAATGCACTCATTTGCAAAGCATGTGTTTCTTCTCTGCAACTGCAGAAAATGAATGAAACAGAATTAGACGTTTGCCTCCTCAAAGTGGCCACCAGCGGTCTTGGGCCAGGCCTCTTACCTGTGAAACGCTTTCTCGTAGTACTTGGATATGAGCAAAACCCTCGGGACTATGCTGAACATCAAAGATATGTCAGGTCACGTGTCCATGAAACACCTCTCCCCAAAAGAGAGGGAGAGAGTCCACCAGCTTCGACAAAGAGACCTCTACCTGGTGTTTGATAAGATCACCCTACTCAAGAACCAGCTGCAGAGAAAAGAAGAGCTTTTGAGACGATACGAGAAGGACATTGAACAGCTCAAGTATGGCCCGTGTCCCCGGCAAAAGGCCCAGGCCTCCATTCTCCAGGCTAAACCTCGGTGCAGCTGCAGACCCGTAGGGACCAGGACAAGAGGACAGAGGCCTGGGTGTGGAGTGGGGAGGCGGGATGGTGACTCAGGGCCTGATGGACCCAAGTCTCTGGGCAAGAAAGCAGCAGTTAAAGTACCCTACTGTTAAGGAATAAGGTGCACCTTTTATAAATGTGTCTGATGTTTCACCATGTGTGTGCTTTTCATAATTCCATCGTATTTTCAGTGGTATCCGTTCCCCCACCCTCTCTGGGAAATTGGGAGGGGCTGGTAGCATAACCTGTGCCCCCTTCATGCTGCACGTCCACAGCCAATGGGCTATTTATTCTGCCCTCTAGTCCCCACATCTTCAGCCTTCCCCCCACTTGTAAGGAAACCGCGAAGCCAGGCATATATGGAAGTGTTCTGAGGATCTCCCAGGTCGGGAGCATTGGTGGTGAGTGAGAAAGCTGAGGAGAAAAGAGACTTTGTCTCTCCTGTGTGCTCAGGCAGAGCAAAGTGTCGGTTCAGATGTACCAGTCACAGGTGGCAAAGCTGAAGGACATCTTCAGAGAGGCCGAAGAAAAGGCGCCGCTGAAGGAGGCCCTGGCGCACATGGAAGAGCGGCTGCACCAGGAGAAGAGGGTCACCAGGGCGATCAGGCAGCAGAAGGTGAGAGGTCCCTGCTCGGAGCAGAGCCTCTGAGGCTGCCCCTCAGCTCCCTTTAGAAACAGCCAACTGAGGTCCCAGTGGGATCCAGGCAGCACAGAATGCATTCGCTCATTGCAAAGGAAGGTGGCAGAATAGCTTTAGCGTTAGGCAGACTTAGGTTTAGACTCTTGTTCTGCCATTTACTGTGTGGCTTCAGGCAGCTTTTTTTTTTAACATCTTTATTGGAGTATAATTGCTTTACAGTGTGGTGTTCGTTTCTGCTGTATAACAAAGTGAATCAGCTATATGCATATGTATATCCTCACATCCCTCCCTCTTGTGTCTCCCTCACACCCTCCTTATCCCACCCCTCTAGATGGTCGCAAAGCACTGAGCTGATCTCCCTGTGCCATGCAGCTGCTTCCCACTAGCTATCTGTTTTACATTTGGTAGTGTATATATGTCCATGCCACTCTCTCACTTCGTCCCAGCTTACCCTTCCCCCTCCCCATGTCCTCAAGTCCATTCTCTACATCTGTGTCTTTATTCCTGGCCTGCCCCTAGGTTCATCAGAACATTTTTTTTTTTTTAGATTCTATATATATATGTCAGCTTAACCTCTCTGAGACTCATAGTCTAGCTTGCCTCTATTTTTTTAAACTTTCTTTTTTTTTAAGTTAATTTTTATTTTATATTGGAGTATAGTTGATTTACAGTGTTGTGTTAGTTTCAGGTGTACAGCAAAGTGATTCAGTTATACATACACATATATCTATTCTTTATCAGATTCTTTTCCCATATAAGTTATTACAGAATATTGAGTACAGTTCCCTGTGCTATACAGTAGGTCCTTGTTGATTACATATTTTATATATAATAGTGTGTATATGTTAATCCCAAACTCCTAATTTATCCCTCCCCACCACATTTCCACTTTGGTAACCATAAGTTTGTTTTCAAAGTCTGTGAGTCTGTTTCTGTTTTGTAAATAAGCTCATTTGTATCATTTTTTTTTAGATTCCACATATAAGTGATATCATATGATACTTGTCTTTGTCTGACTTACTTCACATCGTATGATAGTCTCTAGGTCCATCCATGTTGCTGCAAATGGCATTACTTCATTCTTTTTTATGGCTGAGTAGTATTCCACTGTATACTTGTACCACATCTTCTTTATCCACTCCTCCATCGACATTTAGGCTGCTTCCATGTCCTGGCTGTTGTGAACAGTGCTTTGTGAGACTCATAGTCTAGCTCGTCTGTATTTTTTTAACTTTTGATAATTCGTGTATTTTATCTTGTTCTTTCTATCCAGATAACTATTTCTTCTACCAGTTTTATTTGGACATAATTGACACACAGCACTGTACTGAGCTTAAGGGTGTCCAGCATCATGATCTGACTTCCCTGCCTCCTGAAAAGATGACCACAATTAGTTGAGTGAACAGCCCGAGTGTTTTTAAAGGCGGCGCTTCTGATTTTCATTGTTCTGCCAGGTGCCAGGGATACACCGAGGAATAAGCTCTCTGAGAATAAAGATTTGGGTTTCCTCTTCTGAGTAGCCAGAATAGTACGCCAGTCTTTCTGACTTGGGGCTGTGTATTTGTATACGCATGCTTGTGTGTATGTGTGTACATGTGAGTATGTGCTGTGTGTTTGCATGTGTGTGTATTTGTATGTGTGTGTTTGTTGCCTGCATGAGCTCTAAGGAGGCCAAGGTCATAGAAGGGTGCCCTTCTCCTCAACCAGGAGGTGATGGTCAGATAGTTCTTTGCAGAAGCCTGCCCTCCATCCTGCGAACCTTCCAGGCAATAGGTTTCCAGACAGCAGGCTCTCTGGCTTAGAGCCCCAGAAATGAAAAGTGGCTGTCCTGCTCTGAGGGAGCCTGGATGCAGTGTTTCCAGTGCTCACTGCTCTGAATTAAACATCACAGGCCTTAGTCTGTGTGTGACATGGGGCTGCCTCAGGCAGAGGACAGTTTCCTTTCACACCAAGCAATGCCAGGGAGAGCTGGGCCAGTGACAGAGTTGTGACTTTCCCTTTGATGTGCCCTCTGGAGAGCTCACCCCTCCCCAAGGTGCCCACCCCCGCCCCCAGGGCTTGGCAGACTAGGTCCCAAAGCAGAGACACCAGACCACAGAATGGGACAGAGAAGGGCCCCAAAAAAGCCATTGTCATGTACTGAAAACCTGAGGATTTACATAATGAGGTTTCACATGCATTATTCCTGGGCTGCATCATTCACACACAACGCAAGGGACATGCCAGCCTGTTTGGCGCTGGACATCCCTCAGCCGAGAAGGGTCTGAAATGGCCAAGCTGAACCTGTGTCAGGGTCCCCAGAAGAGCTACAGCTAGAAGCTTTCAAATTCGTGGAGTTCACAACTGGGGGAAAGACTTACCAAGGGACAGGCACCTGCTCCACACTGCACATGCTTCATCTCTCCCATCAACCCTCAAGGGATGCTGGCAAGTGTCAGCCCCTTAGAGAGAGGGGAAAGGTGAGTTGACAGAGGGTACCGTTCCCTGGCTACTAAGTGGCAGAAACAGGATTCCCTCCCCACCTGCTGCCCTCCCCCGCCCATGTTCACTTTTCCACACCCCCTCCTTCTGTGTCTCCCTTACCAGGGTGGCCCCCTTGGATACATCGCACCATTGCTCCTGGGGGTTTCACTCCAGGACTCAGGTTTGCATTTCAGGCTTGTTGTTAATATGTCGTCAGAAATCCCTGTTTGTCGGGAAGAAAACAATAATACATTTGAAAGTTTTGCTGGATCCTAAAGGGCACTTGTATACATCTGTCTTGGCATCCGTTCCTTCCAGGGAGTATATCTTCGTTGTCTTTAAGCAGAAAAGAACAGAAAGTAGAATTCCTCTTTCCTAAGTTTTACACTTAGTATTTTCACAAGGAGCCTTAGTTTTTTAGCCTCCTGTATGAAACTTTGAAACTCTTCACCCGTTCACAGAGGTGGCAAGGTTGAAGCACTGAGATGAAATTACACATCTTAAGCTTCAGAATTGCCCCCCCCAAAAAAAATGGAGTTTGTAGTTTTTTTTTTTTTTTTTTTTTTTTTTTTTTTTTCCGTACGCGGGCCTCTCACTGTTGTGGCCTCTCCCGTTGCGGAGCACAGGCTCCGGACGCGCAGGCTCAGCGGCCATGGCTCACGGGCCCAGCCGCTCCGCGGCATATGGGATCCTCCCAGACCGGGGCACGAACCCGTATCCCCTGCATCGGCAGGCGGACTCTCAACCACTGCGCCACCAGGGAGGCCCGGAGTTTGTAGTTTTAATGTTTGACCATCTCTTCACCAAGCAGACCTTTCAAGAATCAAAAGTCCTATTTCCACACTAATATCTCTGGCTGTGAAAATGAGACTTGGTATAAGATGCTGGGCCTTCACAGCGAACTGGGTCTGTGGCTCTGTCCATGTGGCAGAGGGACGGGAACCGCTGCCCAGGCCGTGCTCACTCGAATCCACTTCCCACATCACTCGAGAAGCCGGCAGTGTCTCTCAGAGTTCAGAGGCCAGATTTGGAGTCAAACAAATAGGGGTCAAGCCCCACCACTGCCCCGAATGACCCTGAGTAAGTGGCTTGACCTCTGTATCCCAGGTTCCTCAACAAAAGCAACCAAAACTGTTAGCAAGGGGCCTACTCCGTGGGGCAGCAGGAGGGTTAAATGGCAAAATGCCTGCAGTGCCTGGCATATCACAAGCCCCGTTTCTAAGGGGGAAGAATAGGCAGCTCATGGATGGGTGGGGATTCCTCTATTTCTTTCAGGGAGCTTCCTGCCAGCTGACGCCTTCCCCGGTCCTCCCAAAGCCGCCAGCTCTTATGGGACGCGCTCTTCTCTTTGGTGAATACGACTAGGCCACGGCCAAGAAAGGACCCAGATACCTTTTGTGAATGGGCTAAGGCTGGGATTTTCAAGAGGAAATTTTTAAATGCACAGAAGTTGCCACTTGGGAAGCACGCAAGCCCTTTCTCAGGGCTTGAAGTGGAAGAAAGGCTGAAGGGCACCGGCTGCTTCTGGCAGGAGAAGCCGCTCAGCTCTCCTGCCAATCAAATCTCCAGCCAATCAAGTCCTGGCTAGGACGCGTGACCACCGCTTTGTCTTGTGGTCTCAGCCAGGAAAAGCCCCTAACCTTCCCTCTGCTTAATTAGCTCAGATCCCTCTTCTTTAAGATGAGAATAAAAATGGCACCTAGCTCGTAGCCTTCCCAATGGGAGCTTGTATACAAAACCCTTAGTACATAGGACCACAAAGCATACATGGTCTCCTACCATCGTCATTATCCTCACTATTCTCTTTAACTCACTATCTTCCAAGATTTCCTTGGGCCCAGGTATTCTCAAGATTCTGGCTTCCTCTGTGCCACTTGTGTGTTTTGTTTGTTTGTTTGTTTTTGCGGTACGCAGGCCTCTCACTCTTGTGGCCTCTCCCATTGTGGAGCACAGGCTCCGGACGCGCAGGCTCAGCGGCCATGGCTCACGGGCCCAGCCGCTCTGCGGCATGTGGGATCTTCCCGGACCGGGGCACGAACACGCGTCCCCTGCATCGGCAAGCGGACTCTCAAACACTGTGCCACCAGGGAAGCCCGAACTGTATATTTTTAAATGGTTAAGATGGTAAATGTTATATTATGTATATTTTACCATAATGAATAATTAAAAATGTTAATTATTGGGGGAAAAAAAGCCGTTGGGGACTTTGTAATGGATGGCTCAGTCTGTTAGCACTGGACCTACCATTCAATCTCAATATCGTTAAAAACAGGATGACCAGACATTATGTGCTCACTGTGTGATGCAGGATGGATCACACAGTACCGCCTATGAAGGCGTCTGGACAACAAAAAGACTTTGATCTCCTCAGACCTCTAGATCTAACTATTTGTTTACAGGAAACATGGGGAAAAGAGGAACAAGTTAACTGAAACCAAGAAGAAGTGATCAGCCAAATCCAGGATGTGAATGTTCTCCAGGACAAAAGACCCAGTTTCTCCAACAAATCAGTGGCTGGGGGATAACAAAGGTCAGGGGCGGGGTGTTGCTGTTACAGAATTAAAGACATTTCAGAGACATAACAACCAAGTGTAATGTGTGGACCTTGTCTGGATCCTGATTCTAACAAAGATAAAAGTAAAAAAGATATCTCTGAGAGAATCAAGGAAATGTGAGCATGGACTGAATATTAGATGATATTCAGGAATGATTATAAGTATTTTTAGCTGTGATCATGTCAAGGCGGGGATAATGTAAAGGAAAAAAAAGTCCTTTCAGTTAGGATGTCTTTATGGGTGAAATGACACAACTTGCTTTAAATTAACCTAGAAAAAAACTCAAAAAGGAAGAAAAAAGAATGAGAGAACACTGGGAAAATGTTGAAGCTGGATGATGAATACATGGAGTTAATCGCAGGCTTCTCTAGTTTTGTGTGTGTTTCCAAAATCCCAGAATAAAAAAGAATTTTTATGTAGGCAATCTCAAAGGAACATACAGACACACACACAAACAGAGTGAGCTACAACCAAAGCATAAGCAAATGAGGAAGCCATTTGCCTTTAGTAAGTGCAGGAAAAGGGAGATTAAGCCTTGGGCCTTTGCAAGATGAGCTAACCAAGTCTAAGATGCCTGTATTAAGCTGGCACCCTCAAAGATGCTCCACACCCTGGCAAGAGGAGGGCTTAAAAAAATTTTTTTTCTGGACTTTCAGAAAGGAGAGCCTATGAAAACCTGTAGTTTTCAATGTGGCTCTGGAGGGGAAAACTAATAATGGCCACAATACTGATGATGATGATGATCACCCTGAAGGTTTGTAACCACGTGGGTCTGGGGCTCAAGTTTATACTCCATGTATTCAGTGGGAAAACTCCAAGTTGAGGAAATAAATGTCAGTGTTCAGAGGTTATTAGCATCCCTGGCATCCAGCTGAAACAAACAAAAAAGACTTCCGAGAGAAAAGCAGCCAGGAATCAGACCCCTCAGGATTCCCACAGATTAAGTTCAATCAAGAATGAGATCACAGTCAAATTACTAAACATCCAAGCAATAAGTCAGCATGAGCCAGAGTAAGCAGACACAACAAACAAGACATTGAGACACCACCCCTCTGCCACTCCCATCCAAAGACTTCAGATGTTGGAATTATCAGATAACAGATTCTAAAATCACTATGTATTCAATATTTTTTTTAAAGAAGGCTTTTAAAATGAGCAAGGAATGAGACTATTAAAAATGGCCAGGCATTTGTCCTCAGGAGTTTGTGGGAGCCCAGGAGAGCTATTTGACCCCTGTACATTTGCCTCTTCCATTCTGGTGAGAAAAACAGATTTCTTTACAGAATCAAATTATGCTGGCAATAAAAATTCAAGTGCTTCCAGGAGCCAGAGAGGAAATATGAGCAGTGCATTGGGCAGGCAGAACATAGGCTGTATCTAAAGAGGGAGCCTCTACTCATCCCCAGCAGATTGTTGATCTATATACAAGAAGAGAGTCCAGGTATTGCCAGATATTCCCATTTTCACAAAAAAAGGCATAAATCCAGATGTTAATGATCTGTACATGTTGGCTACTGTGGTAGACATCTGGTTTTCGTCACCTAATAACAATTCACCTCTTCTAAAATATTATGGCGTTATGATCCTCCTTTGGGGACAACACCTTTCTCCTAGTCTCAGTCCAGTTTCTCAGAGACGCTGTTGATTCCACCTCTGGCTGCAGGGATGGGCATGTTGGCTCAAGCTCAGCCAATCAGAGCAGTCTCCTGGGCCACAATAATTGGCTCAGGAATGGGCTTGTGACCCACCCAGAGAAAATGAGAAGCAGTGAGGCCATTGGGGGAAGCTTAGGAAAAAGACTCCTATACTTCCCTATGGAATTTAAAGCTGAGAAGATGTAAGGGTTGGAGCTTCGGCCGCCTTTTTGTGACCATTATACAGAGATTCTGTCTAAGGTTGGGTCCACATGGTACAAAGAATCCCTGAGAGCTGGAGAGAGGCCAAGGCCTCATGAAATCATCTGAGCCTGAACCCAGAGGTTCCCTCTAGAATTTTCATTTTTGGTAACCAGTGAATTTGCATTCATGCTAAAGACAATTTGAATAGGTTTCTCTGTCACTCCACAGAAGGAGGCCTATTCCTTCAGCAACTAATTAAAAGTCTTTTAACACGTTGGGAAAGCCAGACAAATATATCTGAAGGCTGACCATGGACCTTCAGTGTGCGGTCTCAGCACCTGGCCACCCCTCTCCTTCTGTACTCCTGTCCCTAGCATCTCTGATGACTCATCTTCTAGCCTCCATTCCCACTGCTCCTTCCCTGGACTATCCTCTGCTCTCCCTGCTCTACCTCCGGAAATCCTACTCTTCCTTCAGAACTCAAGTCAAATGGGTCCTTTTTTCTTAGCGCTTTCCTGACAACCCCACCCTAAGCCCTACCCGAGGCAGAAGAAGATACCTCTCCCTCCATCCCCAGGCCCCTCTGACCCCCCGATGAACACTCAGCCCTTCTGCTGAGGATCCTAATTACCCAGCCACATTCCTGTCTCGCCTGCTTCTTGACCGTGATCCAAATTCAGACGCAGATTAGAAGGGATGATATTTGAGGCTTAAGTTTCAAAAAACAATCAGTTCTTAGGAGAAGTCAGATAACATGGTGAAAGATGAGGATTTGGGTCAGGGATTCGAAAGAAAAGAACAGTTATTCCGGGGAAAAGAGAGGGTCTATGTGGAGTGCAGTGAGGAAGGAGGAAACACTGGACATATTTAGACCGAACGAAATGATTCAGAGGAAACCTGAGAAGAAATGTCTAGAGAGGCATGAGGTTGATCTGACTGGAAAGGAATACAAAAAATGTGTGATGGGAATGACCCAAAACAACAACGACAAAATGCCCAAAATAGGTGCACTGTTCACGTGAGAAAAGAATGCAGAGAGCAGCAAGACGCTGAGCAACCTCCAGAAAACAAGAGAGAAGGTGACAAAGGATGAGGTCATCTCAAACCAGATAAACTGGGAGGCTTTCTATGGATTGAAAGGGGTTTTTCAAAAGCTAGGGCTCATGTTGGCTTGCCCCTGATGGAAACTCAGGGCACCGAGGCCTTCTGGAATTTTCTGTTCAACAGACAGACACAGGGAGGGTCCCAAGAGGCCAGGCAGTGGCTAGATGTACCAAAAGAGCTACCATGGGTCAAAGGTCAAAACAAGCAAGGTCTCAGTTTATGAGCCACCCCAGGCAAGCACTGTCTCGCTTTTTACTTCTAAGGACCATGGGACCTTGTCCACAGTTCCCATGCCACCTACCCCGAGACCAATTCTTTCTTCATGTGATAAAATAACTAAGCCGGACAGTATCCAATCACAGCGGCCTTTAACCTTTGTTGGGGACATACCTGGTTGAGGTCCTGAGCCCTCTTCCCAGAAAAATGAACACAGTCACAACAAAGTTTCCTTCCCGTTTAAGCAGCTTATACCCGCCCTGGGGCCCATCTCTTGAATAATAGTTCCTAAACTCATTCACTTAATCAAAAAAACATTTATTGAGTGCCAGCTCCCTGGTACCTGCCAGGTACTGCTGCCAGGTACTGCTCCGGGCACCAAGGGTACAGGGATCCTCGCCTTATGGAGTGGACCTTCCAGTTTGTATCTGAGCCCTCAAATGATCAGAATGTCTGGCGAAGCGGCCCGGGAATTCAGTGATTCTGACATGGGCCCAGAATTAGGACCTGTCGTCCCGAAGAGCCCCAGCTCAAACACCCCTTCTGTAAGGAGAGAGGGGAGGAGTGTATTGAAAGCATGTGCTCTAACTGGGAAGCTCATAGCCTGCTGAGGGAGTGTAGAGGGTACTTGCACTTTGGAAAAATGTTTGGCAGAATCTCGTAAAGCGGGACGTATGTGGGACCCAGAAATTCTACTCCTAGATATATACCCAAGAGATATGTGCACATGTGCAGACCAAAAGGCATACACAACGGCCCCCAATTATCCCTGGTGTTCACACCTCTGTGTCCCCTCCCCTTGCGAGTAGGCAGGACTGTACCTTATTTCTAATCAGTAGATGCTGCAAAGGTGATGGGCATGTCATTACTGTGATTATGTTACAGAAGATTGTAACTTCCATCTTGCCTGGAGACTCTCTCTAAGGACTCTCACTGGCTTTGATGAAGCAAGCCACCTTATGGAGAGGCCCACATGGCAAGAAACAGTGCAGGATCTCTGGCTAACAGCCAGCAAGGAGGTGAGGCCCTCAGACTAACTAACAACCCTCAGGAAACTGTATCCTGCCAACCACCACATGAACTGGAAAGAGGATCCTTCCCCAGCTGAGCCTCAGATGAGACCCCAGCCCTGGCCACCTCCCTCATTGCAGCCTGGGAGAGACCCTGAGCAGAGAACCCAGCTAAGCAGTGCCCGGATTCCTGACCCACACAAACTGTGACATAAGTGTGTGTTTTTTGGATCCGTTAAGTTTGCCATAATTTGTTCTGCAGGAATAGATAACAGAGTGTAAAGCAATGCAGCAGTGAGAATGAATGAACCACAGCTACATCAGACAACATGGTCGAACCTCACATAGTTGAGTGAAAGAAACCAGGCAGCAAATGGAATCTGTAAGATTCCATTTCCATGAAGTTCAAAAACAAGCAGAACTAATCTATGATTGGAAGTCAGACAAGCGGGAGGGGCTAACCAGAAGTGAGCACAGGGAGTCTTCTCGGAGGGGTGGGGGCGGGTGGTAATGTTCTGCTTCTTGTTCTGGGTTCTGGTTAGGGTGGGTGCATACACTTTGTGAAAATTCTTCAAGCGTACACTTATCAGTTGTGCTCTTTTCGAGATGTAGATTATGTTTTGAAAACAAAAGTTTACAAAAATGACAATATGCTGGAGTCAAACAGCCAGGGTTCGAATCTTGGACCTATCACTTACAAGATTTGTAACTGCTCAAGTTACTTGACTTTTCTGAGCCCGCTTCTGTAAAATGGGTTGGGCTAAGAATTAAATAAAACAGTGCATGGCATAGCAGCTGGTACCTAACAAGCCTCAATAAATATTAGCTAGTTTGGTTCACCTCATTCATAATGGTTCATTGTTAATCTCAAAAAAAAAGAAGTAGTGGAGGTTGATTTGCCTGGATGCCTGCAAGTCGAATTTATGGAGTTGTCCTGCAGGTGCCACCCCACAGAGACCAGCTGGATTCTCTGAATCCCTCTAGCAGCGATCAGGGGAGCTCAGCCTGCCTCTGACACCCACACCCAGAAAGGTCCCTGGGCAACAAGCAAGATGATATGCGAGTGTTCTGAGGTCAAGTTTGCTCTGGGTTGGGACTGAGACGATGCAAATCAAAGCTCTCCCCAGGATGGCTGTGATCGGGTTGAGATGGTGCTGTCCTCCCACATCATCAAGAAAGCAACAAAAACAAGCAAAGAGACAGACAGCAACGCGGACATTCACAGAAGGAGTGTGTGGTACCGGGCACAGTTTACTACTTCACACATATTAACCCATTTGGTCTTTACAGTCAATGCTGTTATTACCTCCATTTTACAGGTGAGAGAAGTGAGGTACAGACAGAATAAAACAAACAAACAAACGAAACCAGGCCGATCAGAGGTGGGATCAGCACCCTTCATCTGCAGTTTTCAAACAGAACATACAGACTGACCTCCCTGGCAAAGCTTTTTTTCTGTGTTGTTGTTTTTTTTTAGAGAGAGTAGTTTTTTGTTTTTGTTTTAATTTTTTAAAATTAATTAATTAATTTATTTTTGGCTGTGTTGGGTCTTCGTTTCTGTGCGAGGGCTTTCTCCAGTTGTGGCAAGCGGGGGTCACTCTTCATCACGGTGCAGAGGCCTCTCACTATCGCGGCCTCTCTTGTTGCAGAGCACAAGCTCCAGACGCGCAGGCTCAGTAGTTGTGGCTCACGGGCCTAGTTGCTCCGCGGCATGTGGGATCCTCCCAGACAAGGGCTCGAACCCACGTCCCCTGCATTGGCAGGCAGATTCTCAACCACTGCGCCACCAGGGAAGCCCCCTGGCAAAGCTCTGATTTGCAAGAGATGAAGGTCCCAACCAGCCTTGTCTCTATCTGAGAAAACACCTGGGTGATTTCTCATTTTCTGACAGGGGAAGGGGGTGAGCACGGCTGCAGAAGGCCTCAGTGACCAGCTGTGATTTTGTGGTTTGAATTTATTTTTGTGAACCTGTGTGTGTGTGTGTGTATAAAAACCTGCATTTCCTTAGCCCATAGCGTCAGGTTATGAATGGACTGTGGAGCCTCCAATGGCCCTTTGCTCTCCCATCTGACACCTACTCAACAGCTTAGCTACTTCCTGATCTTCGAGCGCTCTCTCTCTCTTTTACACTCCCTTTCTCCTGTTCTAGCTCTTTCCCTGGCTCTCTCTTACCCCTTAAAGGCTGGGCAAGCTCCCTACCTCTTCCAGGCAGGAGGCCAGCATTCATTTCTTGTTGGAATGCAGGGGACAACAAGCAGATCTGGGGAGGGGGCACAGTGAATGGGCTCTCCCAGTCAAGGACAGCCCAGGGAAGGTAACTGCGGCCCAATGAGATTTTATGGGGCAGAGGTCCTGCAGGAAAGAAGCCCAGTGGGTGGCAGGAGAGGTCCCTGGCAAGCCCCAGCTACGCCCTCTTGGCCTCAGCTCCCTCCCCCTCTTGCTGCAGGCACTGCCCAAACTTCAGGACAGCCAGAAGCCCAGATTGTTCAGGGCTGAGGGAAAGCAGGTGGTGAGCATGGGTGTCTCGTGGCTGTGACACCTGTCACCTGTGGTCCCCGGGGAAAATACCTTCCCATCACAGTCATCTAGATTCAAATCCTTTTCTGGCTGTGTCACCTTGGTCACATACCTCCATGTCTCTTGAGCCTTATTTTCCTGTTCAAGTGGGAGTGATGTGATAGAAATAATACCCATCACGACATTTTTGAGCATTTCTCTGCAGAGCTCCCTGTTCCAGGTGTTTCATACACACCTACTGCCCCAGGTTATGGTGAGGATTAAATGAGATGATCTACAGGAAGGACTGGGACAGTGCCCTGCGGGTGGAAAGCCCGGAGTTAACATCACTCGCTCCAGTATTAGGAGGACAGCTGGGAATGACAAAGCTGGGACATGGACCCAGGCCTTTCAGACACCAGCATCCTGATGTTGATTGAGATACAGTACAGCCTTGGTAGCCACCCAGAGCTCAATAAGATTGATTGATTACAGGCCTCACCAAGGAGCCCATATAAGCTAGAAACCTCTTTTTTTTTTTTGGCCATGCCGTGTGGCTTGCGGGATCTTAATTTCCCCACCAGGGATTGAACCCGGGCCATGGCAGTGAAAGCACCAAGTCCGAACCAGTGGACCGCCAGGGAATTCCCCAGGTGCAGTATTTTGATCACCCTATCATTGCAAAGTACAACTCTCACTCAGCCCAGGACATGCTATGATAAAGCCATGAGTTATTG
The DNA here is from genome assembly GCF_964341445.2 of Mesoplodon mirus. Classification (NCBI taxonomy): domain Eukaryota; kingdom Metazoa; phylum Chordata; class Mammalia; order Artiodactyla; family Ziphiidae; genus Mesoplodon; species Mesoplodon mirus. The sequence continues at coordinate 16,487 of NW_028294459.1, read as the reverse complement.
GGGTATTTTAGTTTCTGTTTTTGAAATTTAAGTGGATGACATGGAACTGGGTTTTTAGACTTTCACACACCCTTTGAGATGACTGTGGCATCCTGTGGGGAGCGGCAGGATCCAATCAAGATTTGGCAATTTCTGCTCCAGTGAGCCTGAATGTCAGCTTTGTTCTGCGTTTAGTATTTCCTCATCGAGAGATGGACTAATGGCAACATATGCTCTCCCAAGCCTATCAGGGGGCCATGAGCGGCTCCGGCTCCAGGCTGGCCTGAATGGGCTCCATAGGGTCTGGCTGGCAGTGAGCAGGGTTGCTGTTCTGTGCTCATGTTGATGACATTGAAGACAAGCATGGAGATGGGGGTGGGGCTGGCGAGGGCCAAGGCTACAGAAGCCTAGGTCCTGGGGTAAGGACAGTTCAGCTCAGCAGCTCAAGAGTAGGAGGCAAGGCTGTGGGCAGGTGGCAAGGGCTGCCCCTGTTCATTCACTCATTCGTTCATTCAGGCACTGTTCTAGGTACTGGTGATACAGCAGTGAACAAAAGAGAAAAAAATCCCTGCCCTCATGGAGCTTAAGTTGGGGGCAGGGGGGAGTTGGGAGTGGGGAGACTGACAACAAATAAGAGAAGAAAACTAAATAAATAGCATGTTAGAGGAGTGGTAAGATGAAGGGAAGAGCAATAGAGTGAGGTGTTTGTTTTGTTCTTCATGTTTTTTGGGGGGTGTTTTTTGTTTTGTTTTGTTTTTTTGGGTGGCATCATGGGGCTTGCAGGATCGACCAGGGATCGAACCGGGCAGTGAAAGCACTGAGTCCTAAACACTGGATCGCCAGGGAATTCCAAGACCCTTTTAAATAGGGTGATACTTGAGTAAAAATCTAAAGGAGCTGAAGGAGATCCCTGGGGGAAGTGCCTGGTAGGGAGAAGAAACAGTAACTGCAAAGGCCCTGAGGCAGAAATGTGCCTGGAGAGTTGAGCCTGACCCTCTCTGTTCCTCTGAAGTTACCACTCAGGGCCCCGGCCTCTGTGGTCACTCCTCATACATTCCTAAGGTCTTTCTGGTCGAATGGCAGAACCTTCCAGGCTGACTGAGGGTCTGGAAGAGATTTCTAGGAAAAAGTTCTGGGAGGGCTCTGCCATTCAACTGCAGGGTTGAATAAGTCCTGAGGTTTTGCCAAGCTTTTAACAAATGCACAAGGAATTTGCAAGAATGCAACAAATTCATTCCTGGACCATGCTCCAGAGCTGCTTAATCAGAATCTCTGAGGTCTGTGCCAGGGAATGTGCATTTCCAAGAGCCTCTAGGCATGTGGGAGCATCTTTACCATATATTCCATCCCATATCGATTTCCATGATTTTTCTCTCTTATATCTTCTTCTAATTGACTAGAGTGGAGTCTGCCATCTTTCATCTTTCTCAGATGAATATTTTGAGTTTGTCTTGGGGCACCTTGTCAGTCATTTCCTGCCAGGGAAATGAGGCATTCTGTAGGTAGTCAGCGGGGCTGTTCTGCTCCCAGACAGAAGGGGCTGATCTGAAAAGAGGTGACATGGGGTGAGGGGAGATAGTTGGCATTTGCATGTCTTCTCCACACGCTCCATCCCCCCAGCCCCGTGCCCATGGGGGGTGCGGGGGGATTTCTTAAGGATCTGATCCAGGTCAACACTGGGGCCACCGTCTGACCTTGTAGGGACTCAGGTGATGTTTGTAGAAGTAAAGAACACATGAATGAATAAACGCGAGTTTTGACAGGGAAGGACAGGAACAGTAAGGCTGTGGGCTTGTAAATACGCCTTCCCTAGCACGTGGGAGAATCTTCCATTCTTTCAGAAGTGTTCCCTCCACCGCACCCATCTCCCATCTCCACCCCCATCCCCAGAAGTGATGGTCCCCCAGCTTACTCTGTTTTCTCCTCCACAACAGAGAGAACTAGAGATTCGGGTGGGACGGGGGGGGACCAACCTCCAGGCTTCTCGTGGTTCAGCTCCATTACCCTCCCACGCCTGACCACCCCCTCCTCAACGCACCGAGCCTAGAGCTAAGGTCAGTAGGAAGGATTCTCGAGTCTGCTCCTTCCCCGCTGTAAGACTTGGAGCTACTTCTGCGAACACTGAGCCTGTTTCCCCATCCTGGAAACGGGGCTGGGGACCTCTAGGGGGCAGGTCGGGGAGGGCTCGCAGCGCTGCAGCGGGCTGTAATTGGCCGGGTGCTCCCAGCGCACCTCCCCCTCATCCTCGGGCGCCGCGCACGCCACGCCCCTCCCCAGCTCGGCCGTCAGAATGGCGTTGCCGTGGCGACGTTCGTACAAAGGCCGGGCGGGCGCACGGGCTGCGGGCTGTCGCCTGGAGACTCCGCGGGAGGGCGGCAGGGCGGAGGTCAGGGCTTCTTGGCAGAGGACGAGGCGTGGGCTTCTTCCTCAGGCCAGGTGAGAGCGGCGCGCGAGGAGGCGGCGGGAGGAAACCTGGGCCGGAGGAGGCCAGCCCTGCGAGGTCAAGGGCGTTGGGGTAGGCAGGGGACCCGGCGCCAGCCGAGTCCGAACTCTCTGATCCAGGCTCGGGTCTCCAGGAGCACCCCAGAAAAGGTGCCCCAACACCAGCCGTTCCTTCCTAAGTGCAGCCCCTACCTCGCCCCCCAAGGGAGGCGGCACGGGAGCTTTAAGCCTCTCCTGGGCACCAGCTCTTGGATGTCCTGTGGGTATAGCTGGGATTAAGAGAGGAACCCCTGTTTCCCCTGATTTATGGACAACACCCACCCAATGGTCAGACACACACACACACACACACCCGCCCCTTACCTGAACTCCCCTTCTTTAAGGAACTTTGAGGCCACTGTAAACCTCAAAAGAAAGTTTGCTCCTATAGCCCAATTCTGAGCCATCCAAAGTGGTCGGGGGAACGCAGATGACTGAAGCCCTTTTGCTCTTTCCTGTGGATGGTGCTCCATGGCACTGAGTAAGAACGAATTCACAGAGCTCCACACATTCAAATTACTTTGACAGTGTTTTCATGCAAGGAAGTGATGCACAGGGCAAAATGAAGGTGGAGAAATATTGTCCAATCCAAAAGCTAAAGAGATAGAATTTAGGTTTTCCAAGGAGTCATCTAAGCTAGATACTGACGGGAAAAATGAAAGGTAGTTACTATCAAAGCTTCCTAGCCAGCTGGCTGTACTGACTTGCTTTGAGGTGCCCTTTGTATTTTCATTCACTCAGCAAGTGTTTCCCAAGCACCTACTATGTGTCAGGTTCTGCCCCCCCCGCCGCCCCCTACCCTGGAGAAGGGGTAATGCACAGAACTGGCAGGAACTGCAAAGGGTCTGACATTTGACCCTGTTTGAAAGTTAGTAAGTTAGCCTGCCCAGCTTATAGTTCCTGGCAGAAGACAAGAGACTCCTGGGCCAGAAACAAAGAACTTGATTACTCACAGCACAGCCGACATAACAGGCAGCAGAGCTGCATATGCGCATTGGTTCCTGTTGCCCTGAAAGTCCCTCGGGGTGGTGCAGAGCAGCCAGTGTGGATGCTGTGCGCACAGTGGGTCTGTGTCCCAGGTAAGGAACTCCAAACTCAGGAAACTGCAATCTTTGAAAGGGGCTGCTAGCAAACCTGCCCAACTTTTGCCCCAGAAGGAGCCGTTATCTTTATTAGAAACATTACCTCTATCCTCCCAAGCTGTTTGCCATACAAGCATCCTCGGAAAGTGAGTGCAGGACAAAATCTTTCAATGCCTTTGCTCTGAAGATGGGTACAAACACAACATACCCATGAAGAATCGCTTCTGAACAAAATGAACACAGTTCTGGTTTTCCAGGAACATATATGTTAGTGAAAGAGAAACCAACAGCAAGCATAACTAAAGAAAGGAACAAGAACATGTCAGAGAATGATAAGTACAAGGAAGGAAACACAGCAGGGGAAAACTAGCAGGGGAATAACATGACTGAGGGTGCCTTTAGCCAGAGTGGTCAGGTGGTTGCCCCGAGGGGGGACGTCTGAGCAGAGAGAAGACCTCAGCCTTGGGGACGTCTGGGTGAGAGCTAAAAAACAAATATGTGCATAATCCAAGTTTAAGTTTTAGATTAGTGGCTTTTCCTGTGGTTTTCCTGCAGAAGAGACATTTCTTGGAAGTTTCCATTTTAGCTTAATTAGACTTGAATGTGTTGCGTGCTAACATGGTCCTCTGCAATTGAAGATTAATAACTGAAGGCAGCAGAGCATGGTTCTTTGGGAAGAGGAAATGTCTTTTCCCCTGTATACATGACAGCGAACTTAATCAAATGTATTTCTCATTATATGAAAGCATCAATATTTGTGAGACATCCACAGGCCTCAAAGTTTACAAATATAAACTATGCTGCTTATTTTTATTTCTCTTACCCCCAGGTAGGGTCTCGTCTTCCTTTCAGAGGATAGAATGCTGGTTTCAAGGACTTTCTTTTATTACATGTGCCAAGTGTCAGCAGACAGTGCAATTCCCCCACCCCTACTCTGCCCCACCAGCAGCAATGGAGGTTTGTACACTGGTTACATGCAAAGGCTCAGAGTTGTCACACACTTACTACTGTGTGACCTTAACTTCTCTGAGTCTCAGTTTCCTCATTTGTAAAGCGGGACAGTACTGACACCTGCCTCGCAGGGTGGTTCTGAGGGTGAAAAGAGGCCATGTGTGTAAAAGGATAGCCCAGTGCCTGGCACTTAGTAGGGATTCAGTGATGGAATGATGATGGAGATGTTGATGGAAAGCAGAGCCAGACAGGAGACCCTCTACGGTCAGACCTAGAGATTTTTGTTTTTATCCACAGTTTAACAACTTCACACTTCAGTGACCTTTCAGTTGAAAAGAGACTTTGGGCACTTTCCTGGTGGCTCAGCAGTTAAGAATCCGCCTGCCAATGCAGGGGACACGGGTTCGAGCCCTGGTCCAGGAAGATCCCACATGCCTCGGAGCAACTAAGCCAGTGCACCACAACTACTGAGCCTGCACTCTAGAGCCCGCGAGCCACAACTAGGGCCCTAGTGCCGCAACTACTGAGCCCACGTGCTCCAACTACTGAAGCCTGCACACCAGGAGCCCATGCTCCACAACAAGAGAAGCCACCGCAGTGAGAAGCCTGCGCACCGTGAGGAAGAGTAGCCTCCGCTCGCCGCAACGAGAGAAAGCCCGCATGCAGCAACGAAGACCCAACACAGCCAAAAAAAAAAAAAAAGGAAAAAAAAGAAAAGAGACTATCTGTGACATGGCACTGAGATGGATCAGAATTCAAATATCATGTGAATTATCATCAACATCTTGGAACCAGCTGAAGTCACTGAAATTTTTATGTTTTAAAACACATGTATATATGGGCTTCCCTGGTGGCACAGTGGTTGAGAGTCCGCCTGCCGATGCAGGGGACACGGGTTCGTGCCCCGGTCTTGGAGGATCCCACATGCTGCGGAGCGGCTGGGCCCGTGAGCCATGGCCTCTGAGCCTGTGCGTCCGGAGCCTGTGCTCCGCAACGGGAGAGGCCACAACAGTGAGAGGCCCGCGTACCGCAAAAAAAAAAAAAAAAAAATTTAAATAAATAAATAAATAAATAAATAAATAAATAAATAAAAAACATGTATAGGGCTTCCCTGGTGGCGCAGTGGTTGAGAATCTGCCTGCTAATACAGGGCACATGGGTTCGAGCCCTGGTCTGGGAAGATCCCTGGTCTGGGAAGATCCCACGTGCCGCGGAGCAACTAGGCCCGCGAGCCACAATTACTGAGCCTGCGCATCTGGAGCTTGTGCTCCACAACAAGAGAGGCCGCGATAGTGAGAGGCCCGCGCACCGCGATGAAGAGTGGCCCCCGCTTGCCACAACTAGGGAAAGCCCTCGCGCAGAAACGAAGACCCAACACAGCCAAAAATTAATAAATAAATTTTAAAACCATGTATAGGATTTACTTTGAAATGCATTAAAATATAAAATGTATAGATGGGTAGATATGTGATAAAGCAAATAGAGCAAAATGTTGATTGTAGAATCTGGGTGGTGGTTCACCATCCACTTCTTTCAACTTTTCTGTGTGTTTGACATTTTCCTAATAAAATGCCAGGAAAAGATACGTACAGAGTCTTGACCGTACAGCCAAGGTATAATCTTGATATTTTGTCTTTGGAAATCATTTTTTTTCAACCTAAATATATGAAGGAATGCGGTGACTTAGAAAGTATCTTCTAATGCCCATTTCCTTGATGACTGACTCTTCCACACTTTAAGAAGCTCTGTAGAAGTTGGGGTTTCTTGAGTCAAAGTTCAGAAGCCCAAGATTAATAACAGTCACAATCACAGTAGGATAATTGGGTGTTTAGTGTAGCAATCACCATTCTAGATGCTTCACATTTAATCCTCACAAAACTTTTTGGGATACAGAGTATTATTAGCCCCATTTTACAGATGAGGAAACAGAGGCATAGAGAGAGAATAAGTAAATCACCCAGAGTCACAGAGCTAGTAAGTGGTGGGTTAGTAACACTGAGTATTTGATTCTGTCAGATAACTAACCCCAAACTAAGCTTAATGGGAGGTGGAGAGCGGTTATCAGTGGAATTCAGATTTGGGTTTTTTTTTTTTTTTTTTTTTTTGCTATTGCTTGTTTGTGCTCTGAATTACGTAAAGGATGTCCTCTTGTGATCAGAAGCAAGCTCATCTATGCCGGCTATCACTGTTAAAAGGACAGTCTTAAAAATGTGTGGAATTATCATTGTGATCATTGTTAAATCCAGCTATCCACTCCTACATCTGCTGACTTCTCCTGTGGACATTATGGTGTATTCCATTCATTCTAAATATGACATTGAATAATTAGAGGACTGTATTTTTCTAACAAAATTGTTTTCTGAAAACGTTTTATAGGGAAAGCAGAGAATATGAAAGCCTATCTAAAGAGTGCAGAAGGCTATTTTGTCCTGAATAAAAGCACTACGATTGGAAGGCATGAAAATTCAGACCTTGTTTTAGAGGTAAGACCTCTTCCTAGCCAGTCCCCGACCCTCCCTACCCCTCACACCACCAAAAGTCCTTACTGTTCTGTGGACTCCAGTCTCTTGTAAAGCACAGCCTCTGGCTAACAGTCCCAGCCTTCCTCGGTGTGCCACCAATAACCAATCCCGGCATGTGCTGGGTCTCCCTGGCACATGTGGTAAGAATGAGCACAGTGCAAAGTGCGATGGGCCCTGTGTCCTTTGCTGACTGTGTGTGCAGTGTCCCACCCTGATGGCGCGGTTTGGAAGGTGGGCGTAGAGCTGATGCTTGACCTTCACCTGCTCCGCGTGTGGCAGCCACGGCCACCTGAAGTGCCCAGCTTGAGCCATGGCCTCTCGCCCTTTCCAGAGCTTCTGGAGACTACGGGCCCCTCAGAGGCCTCCCCCGCCCCCGTACCTCCAAGTAGTAAATCAGGGTAAGCCCTGGGCGTGGCCTCAGCGCTCTCTCACTTCATTTCATTCCATTCTCTGAATTAGCTGTGGCTTGGTCCACAGTCCCAGCTCATTGACAGCCAAGGAAGTTGGAAGAAATTGTAAGTAAGGAATTATAAAAACAGTGGCTTTGAGCCTTTTAACATTTTGAAAGGGATTAAAATATTGAAGCAGAAAGAGAAATGCAATGGAATCCCTTTAGGACTGTGAAAGGCAGACCACTGTCAGACTTCACTCAACAGAGTTTTTTAAACTTTATTTTGAAATAATTATAGATGCACAAATGGTAGAGAGAATGGCACGAAGCATGTGTGGAGTCCTGTGCCATTTTACCACGTGTGGATTTGGGTGTGGCCCTCAGGATATAGGAGTATTCCATCATCAGAGATGTCCCTTGTGATGCTCCTTTTATAGTCACAATTCCTCCTCCCACCATCGTCCCCACGCTCCGAAAACCACTAATCTGTTCTCCGTCTCTATAATTTTCATCATTTATCTATGACCTTTGCGATTGATTTTTTTTTTTTTTTAGTCATTGTAATGCCCTTGACATCCATTTAGGTTATTAGCTTGTTGTTTTTTTTTTTTTTTTTTTTTATAAAGGACTGTTATTATTTCCAGTTTTTATTTTTTTAAACCCACATTTGTTTATTTATTTATTTTTGGCTATGTTGGTTCTTCACTTCTGTGCGAGGGCTTTCTCTAGTTGTGGCAAGCGGGGGGTCACTCTTCATCGCGGTGCGCGGGCCTCTCACTATCGCGGCCTCTTTTGTTGCTGGAGCACAGGCTCCAGATGCGCAGGCTCAGTAGCTGTGGCTCACAGGCCCAGTTGTTCCGCGGCATGTGGGATCTTCCCAGACCAGGGCTCGAACCCGTGTCCCCTGCATTAGCAGGCAGATTCTCAACCACTGCGCCACCAGGGAAGCCCTTAGCTTGTTCTTTTATTGCTGAGTAATAGTCCACGGTATGGACGTATCACCTATGTTTAACCATTCACTTTTTGAAGGACATTTTGTTTCCATTTGGGGCTATTACAAATAAATGTACTATAAACATTTGTGTACAGGTTTTTGTGTGAACATAAGTTTTTATTTCTCTGTGATAAATGCTCAGGAGTATGATTGCATGGATTAACATATGTGTCTATATAGATTCGGTTTGTAAAGAAACTGCCAGACTTATCCAGCATGGCTGTACCATTTTTCATTTCCACCAGCAATGTATGAGACACATCCTCACCAGCAATTAGCATAAACACTGTTTTTCATTTTAGCTGTTTTAGTAAGTGTGTAGTGGTATCTCATCATAGTCTTAACTTGCATTTCCCAAATCGATAGTGATGTTAAATGTCTTTTCATGTACGTGTTTGCCTTCTGCATATCCTCTTCAGTGAAATATCTCTTCATATCTTTTAAGTGTCTCTAATCGAATTGTTAATTTTTTTACCATTGAGTTTTGAGAATTCTTTATGTATTTTAGATATGAGTCCCTTGTCAGATAGATGGTTTGCAAATATTTTCTCCCATCCGTAGCTTGTCTTTTCATTCTCTTAGCAGAGTATTTCACAGAGCAAAAGCTTTAACTTTTGATGAAGTCCAGGTAGTTATTTTTTCTTTTATAGATCATGCTTTTAGTGTCATGTCTAAGAACATGCCACAAGGTCCCTGACCCTGAGGATTTTCTCTTATGTTTTCTTCTAAGTGTTTTATAGTTTTATGTTTAAATCTATGAACCATTTTGGGTTCACTGTCGTTAATGATGTGAGATTTAGGTCAAAGTTCATTTTTCTTCCATGTGGATATTTAGTTGTTCCAGAAGCATTTGTTGAACAGACTATCCTTTCTCCATTGAATTGCTTTTGCAAGTTTGTCAAAAATAATCTGGCCATACTTTCTATGGGGGCTACTTCTTAGTTCCCTATTATGTTTCATGGATCTATTTGTCATAATGGATCTACCATTATGAGATAGCCTTGATTACTGTCGCTATGTAAGTCTTAAATCAGGTAGAGTGATTCCTCCCACTTTTCTTTAAAAAAAATTTTTAACCTATTCTAGTTCCTTTGCCTTTCCATTTACATTTTAGTGTAAGCCTGTCTGTATATACAAAATATCATGCTGTAATTTTGATTGGAATTGTGTTTAATCCTATATAACAATGTGAGAATAATTGATATACTCCTACATTGTCTTCCAATTCATGATCATGGTATATTTCTCCATTTATTCAGTGTCTCTCATGAGTGTTTTGTAGTTTTCAGCATACGAGTCCTGAACATGTTTTGTTAGATTTACACTTAAGTATATCTCTCTTTTTTTTTTTTGAGTGATTGTAAATGGTATTATATTTTTAATTTTGGTGTCCACATGTTCATTGACAGTATATAGAAATACAGTTGATTTTTGTATGCTTCTTGGTATCTTGGAACCTTAACTGCACTTTCTTATATAAGGGCTTTTGTAGATTTCTTGGGATTTTATACATAAACAATCATGTCATCTGCAAATAAGAACAATTTTATTTCTCCTTTCAGAAAAGGAGATGTGAATGCCTTGAATCTTCTTTTCCTTGCTTTATTTCCCTGGTTAAGACTTCCAGGACTCTGCTGAACAAGAGCAGTGTATAAATCCTTATATTCACTTGTTCCTGACCTTAGGGGAAAAAAGTCAGTCTTTAACCGTTAAGTACGAGGTTAGCTGTAGGGTATTTATACATGTTCTTACCAAGTGAGAAATTTCCCCCTTTATTCCTAGTTTTCTGAGAATGTTTATTGTAAACGCAACAGATTTAAAGATAACTCCATGAACGTCCCCGTGAGATTCTCCTCCATGATATGGTCTCCCTTCAAGGACACAGAACATCTGTTCAGTGTGCAAAGTGGGAGGAAAAAGAAGAAGAAGAAGAACTGTAGTTTCTTCTTTATGCTAACAAGGCATAGATTTGGGGTAGTTTTATTTCCTGTCTGGCTAAAGTAGAGACAGAGATCTCTGTTTTGAACCGGCCTATGATATTAGAAAACTGTAGTAATTTTTAAAAGCACAGGCTTTGGAGATAGACAGAGCTGGGTTTGAATCTCATTAGGCTACTTTGTGGCTGAGTGACTTCAACCAAATTACTTAATCACTCTGAGCTCCTTTTCCCTGTCTGTAAACCTCTTACCTCACAGGGTTATTCTGAGGATTAAGTGAGAAATGCATATAAAGAGCCTGGCATGTGGTGCTCACTGAATGTCACAATGATCATTATTATGGTCTCCTAAAACAGAGACTGAGAAGAATCCTCAGAGGTGCAGAGGGTTGAGATGAGGATCCACTGACATTAATAAGCCATTTGGAAAAGGGAACTAATGAGGACAGTTATTAACTAGACAGAAATTGAGTTGCATTCATTGTATATAAATAATTGACTGCTTACTGCTCCTCGGACTTAGCTTAAGAAATACGTCACTAGGCTTCCCTGGTGGCGAAGTGGTTGAGAGTCCGCCTGCCGATGCAAGGGACACGGGTTCGTGCCCGGTCCGGCAATATCCCACATGCCGCGGAGCGGCTGGGCCCGTGAGCCATGGCCGCTGAGCCAGCGTGTCCGGAGCCTGAGCTCTGCAATGGGAGAGGCCACAACAGTGAGAGGCCCGCGTACCGAAAAAAAAAAAAAAAAAAAAAATTCAGGGATTTATATTACTAAAAAGTCATCATTGCATTTACCCAGAGGTTACATCTAGCAAATAAAAAAGGTTGTTTATTTGCTTGGATCAATCCTAAAGAATAGGCAGTCATGCTTCTAAAGATTTCTACTCATCAGCAAGGCTGACATGTTGTTTTGACTATTGGTATCATAGTATTTCGACATCATTTACTCTTTCCGATAATGGAAGGTAGTTACATGCTTCTTGTTTTTAAAAATTGGGAGAAAGGAAAATATAAGGAAGAAAATAAAAGTCACTTGTAATCATTTGGCTCAGGGAAAAATCAATATTGATATTTGCAGGGTTTTACCTTCCAGACTTTTTTCTATATCCTGTAAGGAGTTTGGTTCCCTAAGGCAATAGGAAGCCTGTTTATAGCCAGGCTAGTGAGAACTGTTTATAGTCAACAGTGATAACTGTTGCTATCACTCATTCATTGCACAGTATTTACCCAGAGCCTCAGCACCGAGCCAAGTCTAGGGGTACAGTGATGTCAGAACTGGACATGGTCCCTGCCATCAGGAAGCTGCCAGGAGAGAGAGAAATAAGTCAAATGATCCCACAAAGGTGTGACTAATTCCATTCCAACATTGGGGCTGTAAAGGAAAGGAATATGGAAGACAAGGAGGACTTAACTAGACAAAAGGAGAAGGGAATGGCATGTGCAAGGGCCCTGGGGTGGAAGAGCATATTGTGAACCCAAGGGACTGAGAGAAAACCAGGGCGTCCAGAAGTCAGAGTGGGAAGGAGGAGGGCTAAGGGACAAGTCGGCCTCCTTCATGTCACCGTAAGGGTTTTGATCTTTATCTGAAAAGCAGTGGGAAGAAGGCTTGAAGGATTGTAAACAAGGGGGAGACCTGCCAGTGAACATCCCAGCTGCTGTGTGCAGGTGAGCCATCAGGAGCTCTATTCACAATCTCCCCTCTCCCATTTTACATGGCTCAAAAGCCTCAGCCTTGCTCATTTCACAGCTAAACCTTGCAAGTTATAATTTATATGATTTGATGTGCCTTGTAAACTGTAATCTTTAGAGTTGGATGTGGCTGTTATTTAAACTCTGCTGAGAAAGGGACTCAGTTCTTCCAGAATGAAGAAACACCAAAGCCAGTGGTTGTTGGATTTTCCGCATGTTTAAGAGTGGTTGTTCAACATGAACTCCTAGGCATTCTGACCCAGTGGGTTTGGGGTAAGGCCCAGGAATCTTCACATTTATATGCTTCCCAGGTTCAGGTGGGGGGAATGGAGTCCCCTGGAGTTGGCTCCAGGACCACACTTTGAGAACCCCACCATCAGTGCTCCCTCCCTCTCCGTTCTTGATCAGCAGAACTCCTGCTTGTGTGTGTGTGTGTGCGTGTGTATTCTTTCAATAAACTTTGTTTTGAGGAAAAGAGAAGCGAAGGGTAAACAATGAAGGGCTGACTGACCCTCCCCCTCCCCAGGGACTCCCTCAGTCCCACCCTGGGGAAGTCCCAGGATCCCTAGAAGACTGAGCTCTAGGACAGCCCAAGTCAGCACAGGGCTGCAGCTACGAGGGTGGAGACGGAAGAGAAAAAGAAAGAGCAGACATGACAGGGGGATGAAATGCTGGTGTCCACACCTCACCCTCGGTGGTCAGTGTCCTGCCAGGCATCTCCTTTCTCATGGGTTTTGCCATCTCTCCAGCCTGTGTCAGCCCTTCTCGCGTGGGATCTGAGGGTCGTGAAGCCAGACTGATCTCATACACACACCCCAGATCCCATCCAGCTGGATGACTCTCGTCCCTTTTCCTGGCCCCTTCCAGTTCTGGGCTGCCTCTCAGAAAAGAACCAGAGCCTACACCATAGTCTTGTTTATTATTATTAAACAAGGCTGCTGGGATTCTCCTATTATTTGCATCAACATCCCGGAAGCAGCCAGGCAGTTTGGGGCCTGGAGATGAACCAGGGGTTGGAAATACACACCTGCGAATCGAGGGGGTGGCACAGTGGCCCCAGCCCATGGACAGAGTGCGGAGGAAACGGACATCTGAGGGGAGAGGAGCCCGGCGTGGAGACCTGGAAGCAGTCAGAGAGGTGAGGGAGCCAGAGAGCTGTTGCCAGGCTGAGGGTATTCATCACAGAGACAGCTTGCTTTGTGCCAGGTACTGTTCTGGGCACTTTCGAGTGTATTAACTCATTTCATCCTTAGGAGGTTAGTGTTGTTTGCCCCACTTTACAGATGAGGGCGTTGAGGCACAGATAGGCTGAGTATCCTGCCTGAGGTCACAGAGGGAGGCTGGGGCACTGGGCACCACGCTCGGGCAGTCTGATTTCAGGACCAGCCTCTCCTGAGGCCTTGCCGGTCCACAGGGCTCTCCCGGGGAGACCGGGGAGGAAGGATCCAGCTGACGGGGAAGCAGAGAAGCTTCTTCTTTCCTTCCAATCCCAGACCCGTCGTCTCACCAGCGCCTGGCCGTTTCCTCATATCCTTATTCTTTTGAAAACCCCATTTTTTTTTTTTACTATTTCTGCACTACATCCCTTTCTGGGGGCAGTGGGGGGATGGGGCTGGGGGATGGGATAGCCTAGAACCAAAAAGTTAAAAGAAATAGATAAAACACACACACACACACACACAAACACACACACACAAGTTAATTTCAACAATGTTATCCCACTCCTTTGAACATGTCACCAAGCAGTACCTTTTGTCAATCCTACGAAGCCCAGCTTATCAAACTCATTTTTGCTGCTCAGGGAGCAACCAAAGAGAAGCAAAGAACCATGCCCCAGGCTGCACAGCTGGAAGGTAGCAGAGGTGGGACTTGAACTCAAGGCTTTCTAACTCCAGAGCCCATCCTCTTGCTCATAATAGAGAACATTTCCCATTTGCCCTATGTTCTCTTGTAAGTGCTTTAGTATGTATTATATCATTTATACGTCACCAGTAGCTTATAAGAGTGTCCTTTTGTTACCTTACAGATGAGGAAGCTGAGGTATCACTTGCCCAAGGTCACCCTGCTAGGAAGTAGGAGAGCTGGACTCGAGCCCAGTCTAATAACCACCACGTTGCCCTGCTCCCCCAACCCCTGAACCACCAGGCCATGTGCCTCTCTCTGACAACTGTGTCACATGTCACAGAGAGGCCGAGAGCCCGAGGAGGCCCCCGAGGGCAATGGCAGTGGGTTGAGGACCCAGCGGGAGAGGAACCTCTTGAAGCCATTTGACAATAAAGGAAAGGAAGGGGGAAGAGGCGGTGTTTCCAGGCCGAGGGGGTGGTGAGCATGTTCACAGGTTAGACGGAAGTTACACTGTCAAGGTGAGGATGCAGAAGAGGAGATGGTTGAGGAGAGGGACCAGACCAGGGTGGGATGAAGGCAGGACCACCCAGAGGCCCTTGGCAGCTAGGAGAAGCCTTGAAGGTCCCATCTAGGAGCTTCTCCATGCCTGGGAAGTCCAGGTCCTGGCAGGGAGCTGAAGGCACATTCACAGGGGTGTGGAGTGATGGAGGAGAGTTTCCTGAAGGGACTCCATAGGGAGTGGGCAGGGCTCAGAGAAACCACAAAGGATAGTGCAGGGCCCAGAGCTAGTATGAGTGAGGACTGTTCCCACCCCCAGAGCTGTGGGGTGAGGGGCAGGGGCATTTCCTGGGACCCGGAGACCCCGAGGGCTGGGTAGAGTCCTCTGAGGGAAGCTGTGTGGCCCCAGAGAATGGAAGCCAGGGGAGTAAGTACCCCAAGCTCTCTCCTCCCTGCTCTGATCTCTAACCCCCCATTGGCCAAACCCAACAAGAAACCAGAGACAAGGAGCCCATCAGCCCATGGATGTAGCTGCACAGGTGGGCCTGCTGGGCAGAGGGCGCCGTGTAAAGGGATGGAGGAGGGTCGGGAGAAGCAGACGGAGAATGCCGGCAGGTGCAGGAGGTGAAGACCTAGGAGGCTGTTGTCAAAGTAGAATGAAAAGCCTGAGAGCAGGGACCTGCTGGCTGGGGGGCCCAAAGGGCACTGGGCCAGCCTCAGGACAGAAGTGTGAGGGTGGCAGGAGGGTTTGGGGGCCGGGATGGACTTGAAGGAGCTGGTGAGCTTGAGCAGGGCCCAGGCTGGGTGAGCATAGGGCATTACCCATAGGGAGCAAACAGGGAGCAAAGGCTACGTGACTCAAGGAGAGGACGAGACAGAGGATAAGGAAGGCCGGGAGTGGGAGGTTATGGTCTGAGATGGGGCTTCCCAGTGCCAGGTGATGCAAGGTTGAAACCTAGCTCCAAAGGACGGTTCCAGGTACACGTCGAACCTCAGCGACAATGTCAGCGAACCTCAGGGCAACGTCATAACTAAGTCAGCTTCCCGAGGAGGCTTCCTTAAAGCACAGGGGTCATCAGAGCAGATGGTCATTGTTAATAGAAGTTTAAACGTCTCAATATTTTATGGACTCACTATATACTTTTTAAAGACATTTTCAATGCAGGAGCCTTAAAAAATGCACTTGTTTTGTATATTAGGTCCTGCCTGTCTCCTCTCTCATTATTAAATCACTCTCTACTCTGAAAATCACAGGGTACAAATCAAAGGTACAAGTTTTGGAATTAGACTTGGGTTCAAACCCTGACATTGCCCTGGGCCAGCATCCTCAGGTTCAGTGAGTCCCTTCATCTTAGCCATTTTTTAAATCGTGGTAAAATACCTATAAAGTTTACCGTCTTAACCACTTTTAAGTGTACAGATCAGTAGTTGTAAGTTATTCACATTGTTGTGCAACCAGCCTCAGAATTTTTCATCTTGCAAAACTGAAACTGTACCCATTAAACAACAATTCCCCCGTTTCCCCTTCCCCAGCTCCTGGCAACCCCCGTTCTATTTTGTTTCTATGAGCTTGACTACTTTATGTACCTCACACAGTGGAATCATACTAAATTTGCTTTTTTGTGACACTTATTTCACATCATGTCCTCACGGTTCATCCATGTTGTCGCATGTGTCAGAATTTCCTTCCTCCTACACTGAATAATATTCCACTGTATGGATGGACCACATTTTGCTTATCCAATCATCAGTCAGTGGGCACTTGGGTGGCTTCCACCTTTTGGCAATTGTGAATAATGCTACTATAAACATGAGTGTACAAATAACTCTTTAAGTTCCTGCTTTCAATTCTTTGGGGTATATACCCAGAAGTGGACTTGCTGGATCATATGATAATTTTATTCTAAATTGTTTGAGAAGCCGCTCTACTGTTTTCCCTATCAGCTGCACCATTTTACATTCTCAGCAGTGCATAAGTGTTCCCCTACTCTACATCCTTGCCAACACTTGTTATTTTCTGTTGCTGTTTGTTTGTTTTTGATAGTAGCCATCCTAATGGGTATGAGGTGGTATCTCACTGTGGTTTTGATTTGAATTTCCCTAATGACTAGTAATGTTGA
>NW_028294460.1:0-62214 GCF_964341445.2 Mesoplodon mirus | reverse complement strand
ATATTCAGGAGAAAACGCATACGCCCTTTTTGGCCAAGCAAGCAAGCGGGCAATGCAAATCTGCACTACAAAGAAGTATCACTTCCCACCGGTCAAAAGGGACCTCCACAAAATGTGTAAAAACCAGAAAGGCAAGACAGGCCCTGGAGAACAGGGAGCCTTGTTATGCTGATGGGCGGGATGTAAGTTGCCAACTGCCTCACTGGAGGAGTGCATTGTGTTCCCTAAAACAAGTAAACAACAGAGCTACAGAGCCAAGGGCACTTCCAGTCTAGGGAATATACCTTGGGAAAACTGAAAATCCATAAGACAGAGCCACCCCCAAATTGAGGGCTGCACTGCTTACAAGAACCTCAACCTGGGTACACCTGAAATATCCCAGGAAATATAAAAATGGTTCCAAACACTGTGGAACTTACGTACGATGGAATATCCCTCAGCCACGAAATCAATGTCATAAGACCAGTAGCAGCAAAATGAGTGGATTCAGGTACGATGATTCTAAGGGAAAGAAGTCACACAGGAAAAGAAACTTATCATAAGATATCACTTAGGAAGATCCTGTAAACATGGCTACACATGAACTGAGTTAGCCAAGAGAACAGAGTCTCACATTTAGAAAACACTCTTATGCCTGCTTAAGGGGGAAGGAGAGGTGGGGTGATGCATCAAACCAGAGTTTGATATAAGCACAGGTACTGTTCCAAAAACCAACTATGGAATAGACAAGACCTACACCTTCCTCAGTGAAAGGGACTCAAAACCCCATATTTCCCGCAGAGGAATAGATCTGACTAGTAAGAATCTTAAAACCTATGTATTGATATGTCTCCGTAAGGGAATCAAGTGTGTCTAGACTGGCATAAACATGGCAGCGAGAATCAGCTCAAACCCACTCTAAAAAGGAATTTCAAAAACAGAACAAAGAAACAGGGAAATTCTTTACAATTCCTTCAGGGTCTCTGATGCAACCTGGAATGACCCTATCTACGACGACAGCTGGATGTGGCATGAGGCTGGACACTTGGGACTGAGAGGATTGGTGAGATTGGGTGAGCAAATGCAGACCCTTTAAAGCAATAATGCATGGCAACCATTCCATGGGTCCCACCTCTCCAGGTTGAAGGGAATATTACTACAGCTATAACATGTACGGGAAACCTAGAGAATGGACACACTGTGAATACGAAAGGTTTCTAAAACTCAACGAAGAGTCCCTCTCCTGGTGCTCCGGTTTGACTTTCCAACAGCTTTACTATCAATCTCCCAACTTGGAGAGACAGCCCCTTTAAGCTCCTGGTTCACACAGGTTGCCCATTTGGCAGAGGAGGAAAGGGAAGAGGGAGAACCAATGAGAGAGTAGCTGTTAGGCATTTGGATGGGCACATGTCACTCTAATTTCCCGGCAGGAAGAAGAATTCACCAAAGTCTCAGCCACCCACCGGGAACCAGTATAGGTCCTGAACCAAATGTTTGGACTTGCGTTCAGCTCACAAAAAACGAGTTGAAAAATGGAGCTCAGGGGCACAGCAATTCACAAACTGGCAGCGTAATCAAGGCCAACTATCGTCCAAAAATCTGTTGAGGGAAGGCAACGAGGCGGACTTGAATGCGAGGCAGAATAGCAGGAAACAGATTTCAAGAGGTACGCTAGAATCGCCTGTAAAGCACAGGAAGAGGGGCACAACTTCGACAATGATGCACTTGGCCAAAAAGGGCGTATGCGTTTTCTCCTGAATATATTCAGGAGAAAACGCATACGCCCTTTTTGGCCAAGCAAGCAAGCGGGCAATGCAAATCTGCACTACAAAGAAGTATCACTTCCCACCGGTCAAAAGGGACCTCCACAAAATGTGTAAAAACCAGAAAGGCAAGACAGGCCCTGGAGAACAGGGAGCCTTGTTATGCTGATGGGCGGGATGTAAGTTGCCAACTGCCTCACTGGAGGAGTGCATTGTGTTCCCTAAAACAAGTAAACAACAGAGCTACAGAGCCAAGGGCACTTCCAGTCTAGGGAATATACCTTGGGAAAACTGAAAATCCATAAGACAGAGCCACCCCCAAATTGAGGGCTGCACTGCTTACAAGAACCTCAACCTGGGTACACCTGAAATATCCCAGGAAATATAAAAATGGTTCCAAACACTGTGGAACTTACGTACGATGGAATATCCCTCAGCCACGAAATCAATGTCATAAGACCAGTAGCAGCAAAATGAGTGGATTCAGGTACGATGATTCTAAGGGAAAGAAGTCACACAGGAAAAGAAACTTATCATAAGATATCACTTAGGAAGATCCTGTAAACATGGCTACACATGAACTGAGTTAGCAAAGAGAACAGAGTCTCACATTTAGAAAACACTCTTATGCCTGCTTAAGGGGGAAGGAGAGGTGGGGTGATGCATCAAACCAGAGTTTGATATAAGCACAGGTACTGTTCCAAAAACCCACTATGGAATAGACAAGACCTACACCTTCCTCAGTGAAAGGGACTCAAAACCCCATATTTCCCGCAGAGGAATAGATCTGACTAGTAAGAATCTTAAAACCTATGTATTGATATGTCTCCGTAAGGGAATCAAGTGTGTCTAGACTGGCATAAACATGGCAGCGAGAATCAGCTCAAACCCACTCTAAAAAGGAATTTCAAAAACAGAACAAAGAAACAGGGAAATTCTTTACAATTCCTTCAGGGTCTCTGATGCAACCTGGAATGACCCTATCTACGACGACAGCTGGATGTGGCATGAGGCTGGACACTTGGGACTGAGAGGATTGGTGAGATTGGGTGAGCAAATGCAGACCCTTTAAAGCAATAATGCATGGCAACCATTCCATGGGTCCCACCTCTCCAGGTTGAAGGGAATATTACTACAGCTATAACATGTACGGGAAACCTAGAGAATGGACACACTGTGAATACGAAAGGTTTCTAAAACTCAACGAAGAGTCCCTCTCCTGGTGCTCCGGTTTGACTTTCCAACAGCTTTACTATCAATCTCCCAACTTGGAGAGACAGCCCCTTTAAGCTCCTGGTTCGCACAGGTTGCCCATTTGGCAGAGGAGGAAAGGGAAGAGGGAGAACCAATGAGAGAGTAGCTGTTAGGCATTTGGATGGGCACATGTCACTCTAATTTCCCGGCAGGAAGAAGAATTCACCAAAGTCTCAGCCACCCACCGGGAACCAGTATAGGTCCTGAACCAAATGTTTGGACTTGCGTTCAGCTCACAAAAAACGAGTTGAAAAATGGAGCTCAGGGGCACAGCAATTCACAAACTGGCAGCGTAATCAAGGCCAACTATCGTCCAAAAATCTGTTGAGGGAAGGCAACGAGGCGGACTTGAATGCGAGGCAGAATAGCAGGAAACAGATTTCAAGAGGTACGCTAGAATCGCCTGTAAAGCACAGGAAGAGGGGCACAACTTCGACAATGATGCACTTGGCCAAAAAGGGCGTATGCGTTTTCTCCTGAATATATTCAGGAGAAAACGCATACGCCCTTTTTGGCCAAGCAAGCAAGCGGGCAATGCAAATCTGCACTACAAAGAAGTATCACTTCCCACCGGTCAAAAGGGACCTCCACAAAATGTGTAAAAACCAGAAAGGCAAGACAGGCCCTGGAGAACAGGGAGCCTTGTTATGCTGATGGGCGGGATGTAAGTTGCCAACTGCCTCACTGGAGGAGTGCATTGTGTTCCCTAAAACAAGTAAACAACAGAGCTACAGAGCCAAGGGCACTTCCAGTCTAGGGAATATACCTTGGGAAAACTGAAAATCCATAAGACAGAGCCACCCCCAAATTGAGGGCTGCACTGCTTACAAGAACCTCAACCTGGGTACACCTGAAATATCCCAGGAAATATAAAAATGGTTCCAAACACTGTGGAACTTACGTACGATGGAATATCCCTCAGCCACGAAATCAATGTCATAAGACCAGTAGCAGCAAAATGAGTGGATTCAGGTACGATGATTCTAAGGGAAAGAAGTCACACAGGAAAAGAAACTTATCATAAGATATCACTTAGGAAGATCCTGTAAACATGGCTACACATGAACTGAGTTAGCAAAGAGAACAGAGTCTCACATTTAGAAAACACTCTTATGCCTGCTTAAGGGGGAAGGAGAGGTGGGGTGATGCATCAAACCAGAGTTTGATATAAGCACAGGTACTGTTCCAAAAACCAACTATGGAATAGACAAGACCTACACCTTCCTCAGTGAAAGGGACTCAAAACCCCATATTTCCCGCAGAGGAATAGATCTGACTAGTAAGAATCTTAAAACCTATGTATTGATATGTCTCCGTAAGGGAATCAAGTGTGTCTAGACTGGCATAAACATGGCAGCGAGAATCAGCTCAAACCCACTCTAAAAAGGAATTTCAAAAACAGAACAAAGAAACAGGGAAATTCTTTACAATTCCTTCAGGGTCTCTGATGCAACCTGGAATGACCCTATCTACGACGACAGCTGGATGTGGCATGAGGCTGGACACTTGGGACTGAGAGGATTGGTGAGATTGGGTGAGCAAATGCAGACCCTTTAAAGCAATAATGCATGGCAACCATTCCATGGGTCCCACCTCTCCAGGTTGAAGGGAATATTACTACAGCTATAACATGTACGGGAAACCTAGAGAATGGACACACTGTGAATACGAAAGGTTTCTAAAACTCAACGAAGAGTCCCTCTCCTGGTGCTCCGGTTTGACTTTCCAACAGCTTTACTATCAATCTCCCAACTTGGAGAGACAGCCCCTTTAAGCTCCTGGTTCACACAGGTTGCCCATTTGGCAGAGGAGGAAAGGGAAGGGGGAGAACCAATGAGAGAGTAGCTGTTAGGCGTTTGGATGGGCACATGTCACTCTAATTTCCCGGCAGGAAGAAGAATTCACCAAAGTCTCAGCCACCCACCGGGAACCAGTATAGGTCCTGAACCAAATGTTTGGACTTGCGTTCAGCTCACAAAAAACGAGTTGAAAAATGGAGCTCAGGGGCACAGCAATTCACAAACTGGCAGAGTAATCAAGGCCAACTATCGTCCAAAAATCTGTTGAGGGAAGGCAACGAGGCGGACTTGAATGCGAGGCAGAATAGCAGGAAACAGATTTCAAGAGGTACGCTAGAATCGCCTGTAAAGCACAGGAAGAGGGGCACAACTTCGACAATGATGCACTTGGCCAAAAAGGGCGTATGCGTTTTCTCCTGAATATATTCAGGAGAAAACGCATACGCCCTTTTTGGCCAAGCAAGCAAGCGGGCAATGCAAATCTGCACTACAAAGAAGTATCACTTCCCACCGGTCAAAAGGGACCTCCACAAAATGTGTAAAAACCAGAAAGGCAAGACAGGCCCTGGAGAACAGGGAGCCTTGTTATGCTGATGGGCGGGATGTAAGTTGCCAACTGCCTCACTGGAGGAGTGCATTGTGTTCCCTAAAACAAGTAAACAACAGAGCTACAGAGCCAAGGGCACTTCCAGTCTAGGGAATATACCTTGGGAAAACTGAAAATCCATAAGACAGAGCCACCCCCAAATTGAGGGCTGCACTGCTTACAAGAACCTCAACCTGGGTACACCTGAAATATCCCAGGAAATATAAAAATGGTTCCAAACACTGTGGAACTTACGTACGATGGAATATCCCTCAGCCACGAAATCAATGTCATAAGACCAGTAGCAGCAAAATGAGTGGATTCAGGTACGATGATTCTAAGGGAAAGAAGTCACACAGGAAAAGAAACTTATCATAAGATATCACTTAGGAAGATCCTGTAAACATGGCTACACATGAACTGAGTTAGCCAAGAGAACAGAGTCTCACATTTAGAAAACACTCTTATGCCTGCTTAAGGGGGAAGGAGAGGTGGGGTGATGCATCAAACCAGAGTTTGATATAAGCACAGGTACTGTTCCAAAAACCAACTATGGAATAGACAAGACCTACACCTTCCTCAGTGAAAGGGACTCAAAACCCCATATTTCCCGCAGAGGAATAGATCTGACTAGTAAGAATCTTAAAACCTATGTATTGATATGTCTCCGTAAGGGAATCAAGTGTGTCTAGACTGGCATAAACATGGCAGCGAGAATCAGCTCAAACCCACTCTAAAAAGGAATTTCAAAAACAGAACAAAGAAACAGGGAAATTCTTTACAATTCCTTCAGGGTCTCTGATGCAACCTGGAATGACCCTATCTACGACGACAGCTGGATGTGGCATGAGGCTGGACACTTGGGACTGAGAGGATTGGTGAGATTGGGTGAGCAAATGCAGACCCTTTAAAGCAATAATGCATGGCAACCATTCCATGGGTCCCACCTCTCCAGGTTGAAGGGAATATTACTACAGCTATAACATGTACGGGAAACCTAGAGAATGGACACACTGTGAATACGAAAGGTTTCTAAAACTCAACGAAGAGTCCCTCTCCTGGTGCTCCGGTTTGACTTTCCAACAGCTTTACTATCAATCTCCCAACTTGGAGAGACAGCCCCTTTAAGCTCCTGGTTCACACAGGTTGCCCATTTGGCAGAGGAGGAAAGGGAAGAGGGAGAACCAATGAGAGAGTAGCTGTTAGGCATTTGGATGGGCACATGTCACTCTAATTTCCCGGCAGGAAGAAGAATTCACCAAAGTCTCAGCCACCCACCGGGAACCAGTATAGGTCCTGAACCAAATGTTTGGACTTGCGTTCAGCTCACAAAAAACGAGTTGAAAAATGGAGCTCAGGGGCACAGCAATTCACAAACTGGCAGCGTAATCAAGGCCAACTATCGTCCAAAAATCTGTTGAGGGAAGGCAACGAGGCGGACTTGAATGCGAGGCAGAATAGCAGGAAACAGATTTCAAGAGGTACGCTAGAATCGCCTGTAAAGCACAGGAAGAGGGGCACAACTTCGACAATGATGCACTTGGCCAAAAAGGGCGTATGCGTTTTCTCCTGAATATATTCAGGAGAAAACGCATACGCCCTTTTTGGCCAAGCAAGCAAGCGGGCAATGCAAATCTGCACTACAAAGAAGTATCACTTCCCACCGGTCAAAAGGGACCTCCACAAAATGTGTAAAAACCAGAAAGGCAAGACAGGCCCTGGAGAACAGGGAGCCTTGTTATGCTGATGG
Organism: Mesoplodon mirus; assembly: GCF_964341445.2. Taxonomy (NCBI): domain Eukaryota; kingdom Metazoa; phylum Chordata; class Mammalia; order Artiodactyla; family Ziphiidae; genus Mesoplodon; species Mesoplodon mirus. The sequence goes on along the minus strand of NW_028294460.1, from coordinate 55,083 downwards.
GCGGGATGTAAGTTGCCAACTGCCTCACTGGAGGAGTGCATTGTGTTCCCTAAAACAAGTAAACAACAGAGCTACAGAGCCAAGGGCACTTCCAGTCTAGGGAATATACCTTGGGAAAACTGAAAATCCATAAGACAGAGCCACCCCCAAATTGAGGGCTGCACTGCTTACAAGAACCTCAACCTGGGTACACCTGAAATATCCCAGGAAATATAAAAATGGTTCCAAACACTGTGGAACTTACGTACGATGGAATATCCCTCAGCCACGAAATCAATGTCATAAGACCAGTAGCAGCAAAATGAGTGGATTCAGGTACGATGATTCTAAGGGAAAGAAGTCACACAGGAAAAGAAACTTATCATAAGATATCACTTAGGAAGATCCTGTAAACATGGCTACACATGAACTGAGTTAGCAAAGAGAACAGAGTCTCACATTTAGAAAACACTCTTATGCCTGCTTAAGGGGGAAGGAGAGGTGGGGTGATGCATCAAACCAGAGTTTGATATAAGCACAGGTACTGTTCCAAAAACCAACTATGGAATAGACAAGACCTACACCTTCCTCAGTGAAAGGGACTCAAAACCCCATATTTCCCGCAGAGGAATAGATCTGACTAGTAAGAATCTTAAAACCTATGTATTGATATGTCTCCGTAAGGGAATCAAGTGTGTCTAGACTGGCATAAACATGGCAGCGAGAATCAGCTCAAACCCACTCTAAAAAGGAATTTCAAAAACAGAACAAAGAAACAGGGAAATTCTTTACAATTCCTTCAGGGTCTCTGATGCAACCTGGAATGACCCTATCTACGACGACAGCTGGATGTGGCATGAGGCTGGACACTTGGGACTGAGAGGATTGGTGAGATTGGGTGAGCAAATGCAGACCCTTTAAAGCAATAATGCATGGCAACCATTCCATGGGTCCCACCTCTCCAGGTTGAAGGGAATATTACTACAGCTATAACATGTACGGGAAACCTAGAGAATGGACACACTGTGAATACGAAAGGTTTCTAAAACTCAACGAAGAGTCCCTCTCCTGGTGCTCCGGTTTGACTTTCCAACAGCTTTACTATCAATCTCCCAACTTGGAGAGACAGCCCCTTTAAGCTCCTGGTTCGCACAGGTTGCCCATTTGGCAGAGGAGGAAAGGGAAGAGGGAGAACCAATGAGAGAGTAGCTGTTAGGCATTTGGATGGGCACATGTCACTCTAATTTCCCGGCAGGAAGAAGAATTCACCAAAGTCTCAGCCACCCACCGGGAACCAGTATAGGTCCTGAACCAAATGTTTGGACTTGCGTTCAGCTCACAAAAAACGAGTTGAAAAATGGAGCTCAGGGGCACAGCAATTCACAAACTGGCAGCGTAATCAAGGCCAACTATCGTCCAAAAATCTGTTGAGGGAAGGCAACGAGGCGGACTTGAATGCGAGGCAGAATAGCAGGAAACAGATTTCAAGAGGTACGCTAGAATCGCCTGTAAAGCACAGGAAGAGGGGCACAACTTCGACAATGATGCACTTGGCCAAAAAGGGCGTATGCGTTTTCTCCTGAATATATTCAGGAGAAAACGCATACGCCCTTTTTGGCCAAGCAAGCAAGCGGGCAATGCAAATCTGCACTACAAAGAAGTATCACTTCCCACCGGTCAAAAGGGACCTCCACAAAATGTGTAAAAACCAGAAAGGCAAGACAGGCCCTGGAGAACAGGGAGCCTTGTTATGCTGATGGGCGGGATGTAAGTTGCCAACTGCCTCACTGGAGGAGTGCATTGTGTTCCCTAAAACAAGTAAACAACAGAGCTACAGAGCCAAGGGCACTTCCAGTCTAGGGAATATACCTTGGGAAAACTGAAAATCCATAAGACAGAGCCACCCCCAAATTGAGGGCTGCACTGCTTACAAGAACCTCAACCTGGGTACACCTGAAATATCCCAGGAAATATAAAAATGGTTCCAAACACTGTGGAACTTACGTACGATGGAATATCCCTCAGCCACGAAATCAATGTCATAAGACCAGTAGCAGCAAAATGAGTGGATTCAGGTACGATGATTCTAAGGGAAAGAAGTCACACAGGAAAAGAAACTTATCATAAGATATCACTTAGGAAGATCCTGTAAACATGGCTACACATGAACTGAGTTAGCAAAGAGAACAGAGTCTCACATTTAGAAAACACTCTTATGCCTGCTTAAGGGGGAAGGAGAGGTGGGGTGATGCATCAAACCAGAGTTTGATATAAGCACAGGTACTGTTCCAAAAACCAACTATGGAATAGACAAGACCTACACCTTCCTCAGTGAAAGGGACTCAAAACCCCATATTTCCCGCAGAGGAATAGATCTGACTAGTAAGAATCTTAAAACCTATGTATTGATATGTCTCCGTAAGGGAATCAAGTGTGTCTAGACTGGCATAAACATGGCAGCGAGAATCAGCTCAAACCCACTCTAAAAAGGAATTTCAAAAACAGAACAAAGAAACAGGGAAATTCTTTACAATTCCTTCAGGGTCTCTGATGCAACCTGGAATGACCCTATCTACGACGACAGCTGGATGTGGCATGAGGCTGGACACTTGGGACTGAGAGGATTGGTGAGATTGGGTGAGCAAATGCAGACCCTTTAAAGCAATAATGCATGGCAACCATTCCATGGGTCCCACCTCTCCAGGTTGAAGGGAATATTACTACAGCTATAACATGTACGGGAAACCTAGAGAATGGACACACTGTGAATACGAAAGGTTTCTAAAACTCAACGAAGAGTCCCTCTCCTGGTGCTCCGGTTTGACTTTCCAACAGCTTTACTATCAATCTCCCAACTTGGAGAGACAGCCCCTTTAAGCTCCTGGTTCACACAGGTTGCCCATTTGGCAGAGGAGGAAAGGGAAGGGGGAGAACCAATGAGAGAGTAGCTGTTAGGCGTTTGGATGGGCACATGTCACTCTAATTTCCCGGCAGGAAGAAGAATTCACCAAAGTCTCAGCCACCCACCGGGAACCAGTATAGGTCCTGAACCAAATGTTTGGACTTGCGTTCAGCTCACAAAAAACGAGTTGAAAAATGGAGCTCAGGGGCACAGCAATTCACAAACTGGCAGAGTAATCAAGGCCAACTATCGTCCAAAAATCTGTTGAGGGAAGGCAACGAGGCGGACTTGAATGCGAGGCAGAATAGCAGGAAACAGATTTCAAGAGGTACGCTAGAATCGCCTGTAAAGCACAGGAAGAGGGGCACAACTTCGACAATGATGCACTTGGCCAAAAAGGGCGTATGCGTTTTCTCCTGAATATATTCAGGAGAAAACGCATACGCCCTTTTTGGCCAAGCAAGCAAGCGGGCAATGCAAATCTGCACTACAAAGAAGTATCACTTCCCACCGGTCAAAAGGGACCTCCACAAAATGTGTAAAAACCAGAAAGGCAAGACAGGCCCTGGAGAACAGGGAGCCTTGTTATGCTGATGGGCGGGATGTAAGTTGCCAACTGCCTCACTGGAGGAGTGCATTGTGTTCCCTAAAACAAGTAAACAACAGAGCTACAGAGCCAAGGGCACTTCCAGTCTAGGGAATATACCTTGGGAAAACTGAAAATCCATAAGACAGAGCCACCCCCAAATTGAGGGCTGCACTGCTTACAAGAACCTCAACCTGGGTACACCTGAAATATCCCAGGAAATATAAAAATGGTTCCAAACACTGTGGAACTTACGTACGATGGAATATCCCTCAGCCACGAAATCAATGTCATAAGACCAGTAGCAGCAAAATGAGTGGATTCAGGTACGATGATTCTAAGGGAAAGAAGTCACACAGGAAAAGAAACTTATCATAAGATATCACTTAGGAAGATCCTGTAAACATGGCTACACATGAACTGAGTTAGCCAAGAGAACAGAGTCTCACATTTAGAAAACACTCTTATGCCTGCTTAAGGGGGAAGGAGAGGTGGGGTGATGCATCAAACCAGAGTTTGATATAAGCACAGGTACTGTTCCAAAAACCAACTATGGAATAGACAAGACCTACACCTTCCTCAGTGAAAGGGACTCAAAACCCCATATTTCCCGCAGAGGAATAGATCTGACTAGTAAGAATCTTAAAACCTATGTATTGATATGTCTCCGTAAGGGAATCAAGTGTGTCTAGACTGGCATAAACATGGCAGCGAGAATCAGCTCAAACCCACTCTAAAAAGGAATTTCAAAAACAGAACAAAGAAACAGGGAAATTCTTTACAATTCCTTCAGGGTCTCTGATGCAACCTGGAATGACCCTATCTACGACGACAGCTGGATGTGGCATGAGGCTGGACACTTGGGACTGAGAGGATTGGTGAGATTGGGTGAGCAAATGCAGACCCTTTAAAGCAATAATGCATGGCAACCATTCCATGGGTCCCACCTCTCCAGGTTGAAGGGAATATTACTACAGCTATAACATGTACGGGAAACCTAGAGAATGGACACACTGTGAATACGAAAGGTTTCTAAAACTCAACGAAGAGTCCCTCTCCTGGTGCTCCGGTTTGACTTTCCAACAGCTTTACTATCAATCTCCCAACTTGGAGAGACAGCCCCTTTAAGCTCCTGGTTCACACAGGTTGCCCATTTGGCAGAGGAGGAAAGGGAAGAGGGAGAACCAATGAGAGAGTAGCTGTTAGGCATTTGGATGGGCACATGTCACTCTAATTTCCCGGCAGGAAGAAGAATTCACCAAAGTCTCAGCCACCCACCGGGAACCAGTATAGGTCCTGAACCAAATGTTTGGACTTGCGTTCAGCTCACAAAAAACGAGTTGAAAAATGGAGCTCAGGGGCACAGCAATTCACAAACTGGCAGCGTAATCAAGGCCAACTATCGTCCAAAAATCTGTTGAGGGAAGGCAACGAGGCGGACTTGAATGCGAGGCAGAATAGCAGGAAACAGATTTCAAGAGGTACGCTAGAATCGCCTGTAAAGCACAGGAAGAGGGGCACAACTTCGACAATGATGCACTTGGCCAAAAAGGGCGTATGCGTTTTCTCCTGAATATATTCAGGAGAAAACGCATACGCCCTTTTTGGCCAAGCAAGCAAGCGGGCAATGCAAATCTGCACTACAAAGAAGTATCACTTCCCACCGGTCAAAAGGGACCTCCACAAAATGTGTAAAAACCAGAAAGGCAAGACAGGCCCTGGAGAACAGGGAGCCTTGTTATGCTGATGGGCGGGATGTAAGTTGCCAACTGCCTCACTGGAGGAGTGCATTGTGTTCCCTAAAACAAGTAAACAACAGAGCTACAGAGCCAAGGGCACTTCCAGTCTAGGGAATATACCTTGGGAAAACTGAAAATCCATAAGACAGAGCCACCCCCAAATTGAGGGCTGCACTGCTTACAAGAACCTCAACCTGGGTACACCTGAAATATCCCAGGAAATATAAAAATGGTTCCAAACACTGTGGAACTTACGTACGATGGAATATCCCTCAGCCACGAAATCAATGTCATAAGACCAGTAGCAGCAAAATGAGTGGATTCAGGTACGATGATTCTAAGGGAAAGAAGTCACACAGGAAAAGAAACTTATCATAAGATATCACTTAGGAAGATCCTGTAAACATGGCTACACATGAACTGAGTTAGCAAAGAGAACAGAGTCTCACATTTAGAAAACACTCTTATGCCTGCTTAAGGGGGAAGGAGAGGTGGGGTGATGCATCAAACCAGAGTTTGATATAAGCACAGGTACTGTTCCAAAAACCCACTATGGAATAGACAAGACCTACACCTTCCTCAGTGAAAGGGACTCAAAACCCCATATTTCCCGCAGAGGAATAGATCTGACTAGTAAGAATCTTAAAACCTATGTATTGATATGTCTCCGTAAGGGAATCAAGTGTGTCTAGACTGGCATAAACATGGCAGCGAGAATCAGCTCAAACCCACTCTAAAAAGGAATTTCAAAAACAGAACAAAGAAACAGGGAAATTCTTTACAATTCCTTCAGGGTCTCTGATGCAACCTGGAATGACCCTATCTACGACGACAGCTGGATGTGGCATGAGGCTGGACACTTGGGACTGAGAGGATTGGTGAGATTGGGTGAGCAAATGCAGACCCTTTAAAGCAATAATGCATGGCAACCATTCCATGGGTCCCACCTCTCCAGGTTGAAGGGAATATTACTACAGCTATAACATGTACGGGAAACCTAGAGAATGGACACACTGTGAATACGAAAGGTTTCTAAAACTCAACGAAGAGTCCCTCTCCTGGTGCTCCGGTTTGACTTTCCAACAGCTTTACTATCAATCTCCCAACTTGGAGAGACAGCCCCTTTAAGCTCCTGGTTCACACAGGTTGCCCATTTGGCAGAGGAGGAAAGGGAAGAGGGAGAACCAATGAGAGAGTAGCTGTTAGGCATTTGGATGGGCACATGTCACTCTAATTTCCCGGCAGGAAGAAGAATTCACCAAAGTCTCAGCCACCCACCGGGAACCAGTATAGGTCCTGAACCAAATGTTTGGACTTGCGTTCAGCTCACAAAAAACGAGTTGAAAAATGGAGCTCAGGGGCACAGCAATTCACAAACTGGCAGCGTAATCAAGGCCAACTATCGTCCAAAAATCTGTTGAGGGAAGGCAACGAGGCGGACTTGAATGCGAGGCAGAATAGCAGGAAACAGATTTCAAGAGGTACGCTAGAATCGCCTGTAAAGCACAGGAAGAGGGGCACAACTTCGACAATGATGCACTTGGCCAAAAAGGGCGTATGCGTTTTCTCCTGAATATATTCAGGAGAAAACGCATACGCCCTTTTTGGCCAAGCAAGCAAGCGGGCAATGCAAATCTGCACTACAAAGAAGTATCACTTCCCACCGGTCAAAAGGGACCTCCACAAAATGTGTAAAAACCAGAAAGGCAAGACAGGCCCTGGAGAACAGGGAGCCTTGTTATGCTGATGGGCGGGATGTAAGTTGCCAACTGCCTCACTGGAGGAGTGCATTGTGTTCCCTAAAACAAGTAAACAACAGAGCTACAGAGCCAAGGGCACTTCCAGTCTAGGGAATATACCTTGGGAAAACTGAAAATCCATAAGACAGAGCCACCCCCAAATTGAGGGCTGCACTGCTTACAAGAACCTCAACCTGGGTACACCTGAAATATCCCAGGAAATATAAAAATGGTTCCAAACACTGTGGAACTTACGTACGATGGAATATCCCTCAGCCACGAAATCAATGTCATAAGACCAGTAGCAGCAAAATGAGTGGATTCAGGTACGATGATTCTAAGGGAAAGAAGTCACACAGGAAAAGAAACTTATCATAAGATATCACTTAGGAAGATCCTGTAAACATGGCTACACATGAACTGAGTTAGCAAAGAGAACAGAGTCTCACATTTAGAAAACACTCTTATGCCTGCTTAAGGGGGAAGGAGAGGTGGGGTGATGCATCAAACCAGAGTTTGATATAAGCACAGGTACTGTTCCAAAAACCCACTATGGAATAGACAAGACCTACACCTTCCTCAGTGAAAGGGACTCAAAACCCCATATTTCCCGCAGAGGAATAGATCTGACTAGTAAGAATCTTAAAACCTATGTATTGATATGTCTCCGTAAGGGAATCAAGTGTGTCTAGACTGGCATAAACATGGCAGCGAGAATCAGCTCAAACCCACTCTAAAAAGGAATTTCAAAAACAGAACAAAGAAACAGGGAAATTCTTTACAATTCCTTCAGGGTCTCTGATGCAACCTGGAATGACCCTATCTACGACGACAGCTGGATGTGGCATGAGGCTGGACACTTGGGACTGAGAGGATTGGTGAGATTGGGTGAGCAAATGCAGACCCTTTAAAGCAATAATGCATGGCAACCATTCCATGGGTCCCACCTCTCCAGGTTGAAGGGAATATTACTACAGCTATAACATGTACGGGAAACCTAGAGAATGGACACACTGTGAATACGAAAGGTTTCTAAAACTCAACGAAGAGTCCCTCTCCTGGTGCTCCGGTTTGACTTTCCAACAGCTTTACTATCAATCTCCCAACTTGGAGAGACAGCCCCTTTAAGCTCCTGGTTCGCACAGGTTGCCCATTTGGCAGAGGAGGAAAGGGAAGAGGGAGAACCAATGAGAGAGTAGCTGTTAGGCATTTGGATGGGCACATGTCACTCTAATTTCCCGGCAGGAAGAAGAATTCACCAAAGTCTCAGCCACCCACCGGGAACCAGTATAGGTCCTGAACCAAATGTTTGGACTTGCGTTCAGCTCACAAAAAACGAGTTGAAAAATGGAGCTCAGGGGCACAGCAATTCACAAACTGGCAGCGTAATCAAGGCCAACTATCGTCCAAAAATCTGTTGAGGGAAGGCAACGAGGCGGACTTGAATGCGAGGCAGAATAGCAGGAAACAGATTTCAAGAGGTACGCTAGAATCGCCTTTAAAGCAGAGGAAGAGGGGCACAACTTCGACAATGATGCACTTGGCCAAAAAGGGCGTATGCGTTTTCTCCTGAATATATTCAGGAGAAAACGCATACGCCCTTTTTGGCCAAGCAAGCAAGCGGGCAATGCAAATCTGCACTACAAAGAAGTATCACTTCCCACCGGTCAAAAGGGACCTCCACAAAATGTGTAAAAACCAGAAAGGCAAGACAGGCCCTGGAGAACAGGGAGCCTTGTTATGCTGATGGGCGGGATGTAAGTTGCCAACTGCCTCACTGGAGGAGTGCATTGTGTTCCCTAAAACAAGTAAACAACAGAGCTACAGAGCCAAGGGCACTTCCAGTCTAGGGAATATACCTTGGGAAAACTGAAAATCCATAAGACAGAGCCACCCCCAAATTGAGGGCTGCACTGCTTACAAGAACCTCAACCTGGGTACACCTGAAATATCCCAGGAAATATAAAAATGGTTCCAAACACTGTGGAACTTACGTACGATGGAATATCCCTCAGCCACGAAATCAATGTCATAAGACCAGTAGCAGCAAAATGAGTGGATTCAGGTACGATGATTCTAAGGGAAAGAAGTCACACAGGAAAAGAAACTTATCATAAGATATCACTTAGGAAGATCCTGTAAACATGGCTACACATGAACTGAGTTAGCAAAGAGAACAGAGTCTCACATTTAGAAAACACTCTTATGCCTGCTTAAGGGGGAAGGAGAGGTGGGGTGATGCATCAAACCAGAGTTTGATATAAGCACAGGTACTGTTCCAAAAACCCACTATGGAATAGACAAGACCTACACCTTCCTCAGTGAAAGGGACTCAAAACCCCATATTTCCCGCAGAGGAATAGATCTGACTAGTAAGAATCTTAAAACCTATGTATTGATATGTCTCCGTAAGGGAATCAAGTGTGTCTAGACTGGCATAAACATGGCAGCGAGAATCAGCTCAAACCCACTCTAAAAAGGAATTTCAAAAACAGAACAAAGAAACAGGGAAATTCTTTACAATTCCTTCAGGGTCTCTGATGCAACCTGGAATGACCCTATCTACGACGACAGCTGGATGTGGCATGAGGCTGGACACTTGGGACTGAGAGGATTGGTGAGATTGGGTGAGCAAATGCAGACCCTTTAAAGCAATAATGCATGGCAACCATTCCATGGGTCCCACCTCTCCAGGTTGAAGGGAATATTACTACAGCTATAACATGTACGGGAAACCTAGAGAATGGACACACTGTGAATACGAAAGGTTTCTAAAACTCAACGAAGAGTCCCTCTCCTGGTGCTCCGGTTTGACTTTCCAACAGCTTTACTATCAATCTCCCAACTTGGAGAGACAGCCCCTTTAAGCTCCTGGTTCGCACAGGTTGCCCATTTGGCAGAGGAGGAAAGGGAAGAGGGAGAACCAATGAGAGAGTAGCTGTTAGGCATTTGGATGGGCACATGTCACTCTAATTTCCCGGCAGGAAGAAGAATTCACCAAAGTCTCAGCCACCCACCGGGAACCAGTATAGGTCCTGAACCAAATGTTTGGACTTGCGTTCAGCTCACAAAAAACGAGTTGAAAAATGGAGCTCAGGGGCACAGCAATTCACAAACTGGCAGCGTAATCAAGGCCAACTATCGTCCAAAAATCTGTTGAGGGAAGGCAACGAGGCGGACTTGAATGCGAGGCAGAATAGCAGGAAACAGATTTCAAGAGGTACGCTAGAATCGCCTTTAAAGCACAGGAAGAGGGGCACAACTTCGACAATGATGCACTTGGCCAAAAAGGGCGTATGCGTTTTCTCCTGAATATATTCAGGAGAAAACGCATACGCCCTTTTTGGCCAAGCAAGCAAGCGGGCAATGCAAATCTGCACTACAAAGAAGTATCACTTCCCACCGGTCAAAAGGGACCTCCACAAAATGTGTAAAAACCAGAAAGGCAAGACAGGCCCTGGAGAACAGGGAGCCTTGTTATGCTGATGGGCGGGATGTAAGTTGCCAACTGCCTCACTGGAGGAGTGCATTGTGTTCCCTAAAACAAGTAAACAACAGAGCTACAGAGCCAAGGGCACTTCCAGTCTAGGGAATATACCTTGGGAAAACTGAAAATCCATAAGACAGAGCCACCCCCAAATTGAGGGCTGCACTGCTTACAAGAACCTCAACCTGGGTACACCTGAAATATCCCAGGAAATATAAAAATGGTTCCAAACACTGTGGAACTTACGTACGATGGAATATCCCTCAGCCACGAAATCAATGTCATAAGACCAGTAGCAGCAAAATGAGTGGATTCAGGTACGATGATTCTAAGGGAAAGAAGTCACACAGGAAAAGAAACTTATCATAAGATATCACTTAGGAAGATCCTGTAAACATGGCTACACATGAACTGAGTTAGCAAAGAGAACAGAGTCTCACATTTAGAAAACACTCTTATGCCTGCTTAAGGGGGAAGGAGAGGTGGGGTGATGCATCAAACCAGAGTTTGATATAAGCACAGGTACTGTTCCAAAAACCCACTATGGAATAGACAAGACCTACACCTTCCTCAGTGAAAGGGACTCAAAACCCCATATTTCCCGCAGAGGAATAGATCTGACTAGTAAGAATCTTAAAACCTATGTATTGATATGTCTCCGTAAGGGAATCAAGTGTGTCTAGACTGGCATAAACATGGCAGCGAGAATCAGCTCAAACCCACTCTAAAAAGGAATTTCAAAAACAGAACAAAGAAACAGGGAAATTCTTTACAATTCCTTCAGGGTCTCTGATGCAACCTGGAATGACCCTATCTACGACGACAGCTGGATGTGGCATGAGGCTGGACACTTGGGACTGAGAGGATTGGTGAGATTGGGTGAGCAAATGCAGACCCTTTAAAGCAATAATGCATGGCAACCATTCCATGGGTCCCACCTCTCCAGGTTGAAGGGAATATTACTACAGCTATAACATGTACGGGAAACCTAGAGAATGGACACACTGTGAATACGAAAGGTTTCTAAAACTCAACGAAGAGTCCCTCTCCTGGTGCTCCGGTTTGACTTTCCAACAGCTTTACTATCAATCTCCCAACTTGGAGAGACAGCCCCTTTAAGCTCCTGGTTCGCACAGGTTGCCCATTTGGCAGAGGAGGAAAGGGAAGAGGGAGAACCAATGAGAGAGTAGCTGTTAGGCATTTGGATGGGCACATGTCACTCTAATTTCCCGGCAGGAAGAAGAATTCACCAAAGTCTCAGCCACCCACCGGGAACCAGTATAGGTCCTGAACCAAATGTTTGGACTTGCGTTCAGCTCACAAAAAACGAGTTGAAAAATGGAGCTCAGGGGCACAGCAATTCACAAACTGGCAGCGTAATCAAGGCCAACTATCGTCCAAAAATCTGTTGAGGGAAGGCAACGAGGCGGACTTGAATGCGAGGCAGAATAGCAGGAAACAGATTTCAAGAGGTACGCTAGAATCGCCTGTAAAGCACAGGAAGAGGGGCACAACTTCGACAATGATGCACTTGGCCAAAAAGGGCGTATGCGTTTTCTCCTGAATATATTCAGGAGAAAACGCATACGCCCTTTTTGGCCAAGCAAGCAAGCGGGCAATGCAAATCTGCACTACAAAGAAGTATCACTTCCCACCGGTCAAAAGGGACCTCCACAAAATGTGTAAAAACCAGAAAGGCAAGACAGGCCCTGGAGAACAGGGAGCCTTGTTATGCTGATGGGCGGGATGTAAGTTGCCAACTGCCTCACTGGAGGAGTGCATTGTGTTCCCTAAAACAAGTAAACAACAGAGCTACAGAGCCAAGGGCACTTCCAGTCTAGGGAATATACCTTGGGAAAACTGAAAATCCATAAGACAGAGCCACCCCCAAATTGAGGGCTGCACTGCTTACAAGAACCTCAACCTGGGTACACCTGAAATATCCCAGGAAATATAAAAATGGTTCCAAACACTGTGGAACTTACGTACGATGGAATATCCCTCAGCCACGAAATCAATGTCATAAGACCAGTAGCAGCAAAATGAGTGGATTCAGGTACGATGATTCTAAGGGAAAGAAGTCACACAGGAAAAGAAACTTATCATAAGATATCACTTAGGAAGATCCTGTAAACATGGCTACACATGAACTGAGTTAGCAAAGAGAACAGAGTCTCACATTTAGAAAACACTCTTATGCCTGCTTAAGGGGGAAGGAGAGGTGGGGTGATGCATCAAACCAGAGTTTGATATAAGCACAGGTACTGTTCCAAAAACCCACTATGGAATAGACAAGACCTACACCTTCCTCAGTGAAAGGGACTCAAAACCCCATATTTCCCGCAGAGGAATAGATCTGACTAGTAAGAATCTTAAAACCTATGTATTGATATGTCTCCGTAAGGGAATCAAGTGTGTCTAGACTGGCATAAACATGGCAGCGAGAATCAGCTCAAACCCACTCTAAAAAGGAATTTCAAAAACAGAACAAAGAAACAGGGAAATTCTTTACAATTCCTTCAGGGTCTCTGATGCAACCTGGAATGACCCTATCTACGACGACAGCTGGATGTGGCATGAGGCTGGACACTTGGGACTGAGAGGATTGGTGAGATTGGGTGAGCAAATGCAGACCCTTTAAAGCAATAATGCATGGCAACCATTCCATGGGTCCCACCTCTCCAGGTTGAAGGGAATATTACTACAGCTATAACATGTACGGGAAACCTAGAGAATGGACACACTGTGAATACGAAAGGTTTCTAAAACTCAACGAAGAGTCCCTCTCCTGGTGCTCCGGTTTGACTTTCCAACAGCTTTACTATCAATCTCCCAACTTGGAGAGACAGCCCCTTTAAGCTCCTGGTTCGCACAGGTTGCCCATTTGGCAGAGGAGGAAAGGGAAGAGGGAGAACCAATGAGAGAGTAGCTGTTAGGCATTTGGATGGGCACATGTCACTCTAATTTCCCGGCAGGAAGAAGAATTCACCAAAGTCTCAGCCACCCACCGGGAACCAGTATAGGTCCTGAACCAAATGTTTGGACTTGCGTTCAGCTCACAAAAAACGAGTTGAAAAATGGAGCTCAGGGGCACAGCAATTCACAAACTGGCAGCGTAATCAAGGCCAACTATCGTCCAAAAATCTGTTGAGGGAAGGCAACGAGGCGGACTTGAATGCGAGGCAGAATAGCAGGAAACAGATTTCAAGAGGTACGCTAGAATCGCCTGTAAAGCACAGGAAGAGGGGCACAACTTCGACAATGATGCACTTGGCCAAAAAGGGCGTATGCGTTTTCTCCTGAATATATTCAGGAGAAAACGCATACGCCCTTTTTGGCCAAGCAAGCAAGCGGGCAATGCAAATCTGCACTACAAAGAAGTATCACTTCCCACCGGTCAAAAGGGACCTCCACAAAATGTGTAAAAACCAGAAAGGCAAGACAGGCCCTGGAGAACAGGGAGCCTTGTTATGCTGATGGGCGGGATGTAAGTTGCCAACTGCCTCACTGGAGGAGTGCATTGTGTTCCCTAAAACAAGTAAACAACAGAGCTACAGAGCCAAGGGCACTTCCAGTCTAGGGAATATACCTTGGGAAAACTGAAAATCCATAAGACAGAGCCACCCCCAAATTGAGGGCTGCACTGCTTACAAGAACCTCAACCTGGGTACACCTGAAATATCCCAGGAAATATAAAAATGGTTCCAAACACTGTGGAACTTACGTACGATGGAATATCCCTCAGCCACGAAATCAATGTCATAAGACCAGTAGCAGCAAAATGAGTGGATTCAGGTACGATGATTCTAAGGGAAAGAAGTCACACAGGAAAAGAAACTTATCATAAGATATCACTTAGGAAGATCCTGTAAACATGGCTACACATGAACTGAGTTAGCAAAGAGAACAGAGTCTCACATTTAGAAAACACTCTTATGCCTGCTTAAGGGGGAAGGAGAGGTGGGGTGATGCATCAAACCAGAGTTTGATATAAGCACAGGTACTGTTCCAAAAACCCACTATGGAATAGACAAGACCTACACCTTCCTCAGTGAAAGGGACTCAAAACCCCATATTTCCCGCAGAGGAATAGATCTGACTAGTAAGAATCTTAAAACCTATGTATTGATATGTCTCCGTAAGGGAATCAAGTGTGTCTAGACTGGCATAAACATGGCAGCGAGAATCAGCTCAAACCCACTCTAAAAAGGAATTTCAAAAACAGAACAAAGAAACAGGGAAATTCTTTACAATTCCTTCAGGGTCTCTGATGCAACCTGGAATGACCCTATCTACGACGACAGCTGGATGTGGCATGAGGCTGGACACTTGGGACTGAGAGGATTGGTGAGATTGGGTGAGCAAATGCAGACCCTTTAAAGCAATAATGCATGGCAACCATTCCATGGGTCCCACCTCTCCAGGTTGAAGGGAATATTACTACAGCTATAACATGTACGGGAAACCTAGAGAATGGACACACTGTGAATACGAAAGGTTTCTAAAACTCAACGAAGAGTCCCTCTCCTGGTGCTCCGGTTTGACTTTCCAACAGCTTTACTATCAATCTCCCAACTTGGAGAGACAGCCCCTTTAAGCTCCTGGTTCGCACAGGTTGCCCATTTGGCAGAGGAGGAAAGGGAAGAGGGAGAACCAATGAGAGAGTAGCTGTTAGGCATTTGGATGGGCACATGTCACTCTAATTTCCCGGCAGGAAGAAGAATTCACCAAAGTCTCAGCCACCCACCGGGAACCAGTATAGGTCCTGAACCAAATGTTTGGACTTGCGTTCAGCTCACAAAAAACGAGTTGAAAAATGGAGCTCAGGGGCACAGCAATTCACAAACTGGCAGCGTAATCAAGGCCAACTATCGTCCAAAAATCTGTTGAGGGAAGGCAACGAGGCGGACTTGAATGCGAGGCAGAATAGCAGGAAACAGATTTCAAGAGGTACGCTAGAATCGCCTTTAAAGCACAGGAAGAGGGGCACAACTTCGACAATGATGCACTTGGCCAAAAAGGGCGTATGCGTTTTCTCCTGAATATATTCAGGAGAAAACGCATACGCCCTTTTTGGCCAAGCAAGCAAGCGGGCAATGCAAATCTGCACTACAAAGAAGTATCACTTCCCACCGGTCAAAAGGGACCTCCACAAAATGTGTAAAAACCAGAAAGGCAAGACAGGCCCTGGAGAACAGGGAGCCTTGTTATGCTGATGGGCGGGATGTAAGTTGCCAACTGCCTCACTGGAGGAGTGCATTGTGTTCCCTAAAACAAGTAAACAACAGAGCTACAGAGCCAAGGGCACTTCCAGTCTAGGGAATATACCTTGGGAAAACTGAAAATCCATAAGACAGAGCCACCCCCAAATTGAGGGCTGCACTGCTTACAAGAACCTCAACCTGGGTACACCTGAAATATCCCAGGAAATATAAAAATGGTTCCAAACACTGTGGAACTTACGTACGATGGAATATCCCTCAGCCACGAAATCAATGTCATAAGACCAGTAGCAGCAAAATGAGTGGATTCAGGTACGATGATTCTAAGGGAAAGAAGTCACACAGGAAAAGAAACTTATCATAAGATATCACTTAGGAAGATCCTGTAAACATGGCTACACATGAACTGAGTTAGCAAAGAGAACAGAGTCTCACATTTAGAAAACACTCTTATGCCTGCTTAAGGGGGAAGGAGAGGTGGGGTGATGCATCAAACCAGAGTTTGATATAAGCACAGGTACTGTTCCAAAAACCCACTATGGAATAGACAAGACCTACACCTTCCTCAGTGAAAGGGACTCAAAACCCCATATTTCCCGCAGAGGAATAGATCTGACTAGTAAGAATCTTAAAACCTATGTATTGATATGTCTCCGTAAGGGAATCAAGTGTGTCTAGACTGGCATAAACATGGCAGCGAGAATCAGCTCAAACCCACTCTAAAAAGGAATTTCAAAAACAGAACAAAGAAACAGGGAAATTCTTTACAATTCCTTCAGGGTCTCTGATGCAACCTGGAATGACCCTATCTACGACGACAGCTGGATGTGGCATGAGGCTGGACACTTGGGACTGAGAGGATTGGTGAGATTGGGTGAGCAAATGCAGACCCTTTAAAGCAATAATGCATGGCAACCATTCCATGGGTCCCACCTCTCCAGGTTGAAGGGAATATTACTACAGCTATAACATGTACGGGAAACCTAGAGAATGGACACACTGTGAATACGAAAGGTTTCTAAAACTCAACGAAGAGTCCCTCTCCTGGTGCTCCGGTTTGACTTTCCAACAGCTTTACTATCAATCTCCCAACTTGGAGAGACAGCCCCTTTAAGCTCCTGGTTCGCACAGGTTGCCCATTTGGCAGAGGAGGAAAGGGAAGAGGGAGAACCAATGAGAGAGTAGCTGTTAGGCATTTGGATGGGCACATGTCACTCTAATTTCCCGGCAGGAAGAAGAATTCACCAAAGTCTCAGCCACCCACCGGGAACCAGTATAGGTCCTGAACCAAATGTTTGGACTTGCGTTCAGCTCACAAAAAACGAGTTGAAAAATGGAGCTCAGGGGCACAGCAATTCACAAACTGGCAGCGTAATCAAGGCCAACTATCGTCCAAAAATCTGTTGAGGGAAGGCAACGAGGCGGACTTGAATGCGAGGCAGAATAGCAGGAAACAGATTTCAAGAGGTACGCTAGAATCGCCTGTAAAGCACAGGAAGAGGGGCACAACTTCGACAATGATGCACTTGGCCAAAAAGGGCGTATGCGTTTTCTCCTGAATATATTCAGGAGAAAACGCATACGCCCTTTTTGGCCAAGCAAGCAAGCGGGCAATGCAAATCTGCACTACAAAGAAGTATCACTTCCCACCGGTCAAAAGGGACCTCCACAAAATGTGTAAAAACCAGAAAGGCAAGACAGGCCCTGGAGAACAGGGAGCCTTGTTATGCTGATGGGCGGGATGTAAGTTGCCAACTGCCTCACTGGAGGAGTGCATTGTGTTCCCTAAAACAAGTAAACAACAGAGCTACAGAGCCAAGGGCACTTCCAGTCTAGGGAATATACCTTGGGAAAACTGAAAATCCATAAGACAGAGCCACCCCCAAATTGAGGGCTGCACTGCTTACAAGAACCTCAACCTGGGTACACCTGAAATATCCCAGGAAATATAAAAATGGTTCCAAACACTGTGGAACTTACGTACGATGGAATATCCCTCAGCCACGAAATCAATGTCATAAGACCAGTAGCAGCAAAATGAGTGGATTCAGGTACGATGATTCTAAGGGAAAGAAGTCACACAGGAAAAGAAACTTATCATAAGATATCACTTAGGAAGATCCTGTAAACATGGCTACACATGAACTGAGTTAGCAAAGAGAACAGAGTCTCACATTTAGAAAACACTCTTATGCCTGCTTAAGGGGGAAGGAGAGGTGGGGTGATGCATCAAACCAGAGTTTGATATAAGCACAGGTACTGTTCCAAAAACCCACTATGGAATAGACAAGACCTACACCTTCCTCAGTGAAAGGGACTCAAAACCCCATATTTCCCGCAGAGGAATAGATCTGACTAGTAAGAATCTTAAAACCTATGTATTGATATGTCTCCGTAAGGGAATCAAGTGTGTCTAGACTGGCATAAACATGGCAGCGAGAATCAGCTCAAACCCACTCTAAAAAGGAATTTCAAAAACAGAACAAAGAAACAGGGAAATTCTTTACAATTCCTTCAGGGTCTCTGATGCAACCTGGAATGACCCTATCTACGACGACAGCTGGATGTGGCATGAGGCTGGACACTTGGGACTGAGAGGATTGGTGAGATTGGGTGAGCAAATGCAGACCCTTTAAAGCAATAATGCATGGCAACCATTCCATGGGTCCCACCTCTCCAGGTTGAAGGGAATATTACTACAGCTATAACATGTACGGGAAACCTAGAGAATGGACACACTGTGAATACGAAAGGTTTCTAAAACTCAACGAAGAGTCCCTCTCCTGGTGCTCCGGTTTGACTTTCCAACAGCTTTACTATCAATCTCCCAACTTGGAGAGACAGCCCCTTTAAGCTCCTGGTTCGCACAGGTTGCCCATTTGGCAGAGGAGGAAAGGGAAGAGGGAGAACCAATGAGAGAGTAGCTGTTAGGCATTTGGATGGGCACATGTCACTCTAATTTCCCGGCAGGAAGAAGAATTCACCAAAGTCTCAGCCACCCACCGGGAACCAGTATAGGTCCTGAACCAAATGTTTGGACTTGCGTTCAGCTCACAAAAAACGAGTTGAAAAATGGAGCTCAGGGGCACAGCAATTCACAAACTGGCAGCGTAATCAAGGCCAACTATCGTCCAAAAATCTGTTGAGGGAAGGCAACGAGGCGGACTTGAATGCGAGGCAGAATAGCAGGAAACAGATTTCAAGAGGTACGCTAGAATCGCCTTTAAAGCACAGGAAGAGGGGCACAACTTCGACAATGATGCACTTGGCCAAAAAGGGCGTATGCGTTTTCTCCTGAATATATTCAGGAGAAAACGCATACGCCCTTTTTGGCCAAGCAAGCAAGCGGGCAATGCAAATCTGCACTACAAAGAAGTATCACTTCCCACCGGTCAAAAGGGACCTCCACAAAATGTGTAAAAACCAGAAAGGCAAGACAGGCCCTGGAGAACAGGGAGCCTTGTTATGCTGATGGGCGGGATGTAAGTTGCCAACTGCCTCACTGGAGGAGTGCATTGTGTTCCCTAAAACAAGTAAACAACAGAGCTACAGAGCCAAGGGCACTTCCAGTCTAGGGAATATACCTTGGGAAAACTGAAAATCCATAAGACAGAGCCACCCCCAAATTGAGGGCTGCACTGCTTACAAGAACCTCAACCTGGGTACACCTGAAATATCCCAGGAAATATAAAAATGGTTCCAAACACTGTGGAACTTACGTACGATGGAATATCCCTCAGCCACGAAATCAATGTCATAAGACCAGTAGCAGCAAAATGAGTGGATTCAGGTACGATGATTCTAAGGGAAAGAAGTCACACAGGAAAAGAAACTTATCATAAGATATCACTTAGGAAGATCCTGTAAACATGGCTACACATGAACTGAGTTAGCAAAGAGAACAGAGTCTCACATTTAGAAAACACTCTTATGCCTGCTTAAGGGGGAAGGAGAGGTGGGGTGATGCATCAAACCAGAGTTTGATATAAGCACAGGTACTGTTCCAAAAACCCACTATGGAATAGACAAGACCTACACCTTCCTCAGTGAAAGGGACTCAAAACCCCATATTTCCCGCAGAGGAATAGATCTGACTAGTAAGAATCTTAAAACCTATGTATTGATATGTCTCCGTAAGGGAATCAAGTGTGTCTAGACTGGCATAAACATGGCAGCGAGAATCAGCTCAAACCCACTCTAAAAAGGAATTTCAAAAACAGAACAAAGAAACAGGGAAATTCTTTACAATTCCTTCAGGGTCTCTGATGCAACCTGGAATGACCCTATCTACGACGACAGCTGGATGTGGCATGAGGCTGGACACTTGGGACTGAGAGGATTGGTGAGATTGGGTGAGCAAATGCAGACCCTTTAAAGCAATAATGCATGGCAACCATTCCATGGGTCCCACCTCTCCAGGTTGAAGGGAATATTACTACAGCTATAACATGTACGGGAAACCTAGAGAATGGACACACTGTGAATACGAAAGGTTTCTAAAACTCAACGAAGAGTCCCTCTCCTGGTGCTCCGGTTTGACTTTCCAACAGCTTTACTATCAATCTCCCAACTTGGAGAGACAGCCCCTTTAAGCTCCTGGTTCGCACAGGTTGCCCATTTGGCAGAGGAGGAAAGGGAAGAGGGAGAACCAATGAGAGAGTAGCTGTTAGGCATTTGGATGGGCACATGTCACTCTAATTTCCCGGCAGGAAGAAGAATTCACCAAAGTCTCAGCCACCCACCGGGAACCAGTATAGGTCCTGAACCAAATGTTTGGACTTGCGTTCAGCTCACAAAAAACGAGTTGAAAAATGGAGCTCAGGGGCACAGCAATTCACAAACTGGCAGCGTAATCAAGGCCAACTATCGTCCAAAAATCTGTTGAGGGAAGGCAACGAGGCGGACTTGAATGCGAGGCAGAATAGCAGGAAACAGATTTCAAGAGGTACGCTAGAATCGCCTTTAAAGCACAGGAAGAGGGGCACAACTTCGACAATGATGCACTTGGCCAAAAAGGGCGTATGCGTTTTCTCCTGAATATATTCAGGAGAAAACGCATACGCCCTTTTTGGCCAAGCAAGCAAGCGGGCAATGCAAATCTGCACTACAAAGAAGTATCACTTCCCACCGGTCAAAAGGGACCTCCACAAAATGTGTAAAAACCAGAAAGGCAAGACAGGCCCTGGAGAACAGGGAGCCTTGTTATGCTGATGGGCGGGATGTAAGTTGCCAACTGCCTCACTGGAGGAGTGCATTGTGTTCCCTAAAACAAGTAAACAACAGAGCTACAGAGCCAAGGGCACTTCCAGTCTAGGGAATATACCTTGGGAAAACTGAAAATCCATAAGACAGAGCCACCCCCAAATTGAGGGCTGCACTGCTTACAAGAACCTCAACCTGGGTACACCTGAAATATCCCAGGAAATATAAAAATGGTTCCAAACACTGTGGAACTTACGTACGATGGAATATCCCTCAGCCACGAAATCAATGTCATAAGACCAGTAGCAGCAAAATGAGTGGATTCAGGTACGATGATTCTAAGGGAAAGAAGTCACACAGGAAAAGAAACTTATCATAAGATATCACTTAGGAAGATCCTGTAAACATGGCTACACATGAACTGAGTTAGCAAAGAGAACAGAGTCTCACATTTAGAAAACACTCTTATGCCTGCTTAAGGGGGAAGGAGAGGTGGGGTGATGCATCAAACCAGAGTTTGATATAAGCACAGGTACTGTTCCAAAAACCCACTATGGAATAGACAAGACCTACACCTTCCTCAGTGAAAGGGACTCAAAACCCCATATTTCCCGCAGAGGAATAGATCTGACTAGTAAGAATCTTAAAACCTATGTATTGATATGTCTCCGTAAGGGAATCAAGTGTGTCTAGACTGGCATAAACATGGCAGCGAGAATCAGCTCAAACCCACTCTAAAAAGGAATTTCAAAAACAGAACAAAGAAACAGGGAAATTCTTTACAATTCCTTCAGGGTCTCTGATGCAACCTGGAATGACCCTATCTACGACGACAGCTGGATGTGGCATGAGGCTGGACACTTGGGACTGAGAGGATTGGTGAGATTGGGTGAGCAAATGCAGACCCTTTAAAGCAATAATGCATGGCAACCATTCCATGGGTCCCACCTCTCCAGGTTGAAGGGAATATTACTACAGCTATAACATGTACGGGAAACCTAGAGAATGGACACACTGTGAATACGAAAGGTTTCTAAAACTCAACGAAGAGTCCCTCTCCTGGTGCTCCGGTTTGACTTTCCAACAGCTTTACTATCAATCTCCCAACTTGGAGAGACAGCCCCTTTAAGCTCCTGGTTCGCACAGGTTGCCCATTTGGCAGAGGAGGAAAGGGAAGAGGGAGAACCAATGAGAGAGTAGCTGTTAGGCATTTGGATGGGCACATGTCACTCTAATTTCCCGGCAGGAAGAAGAATTCACCAAAGTCTCAGCCACCCACCGGGAACCAGTATAGGTCCTGAACCAAATGTTTGGACTTGCGTTCAGCTCACAAAAAACGAGTTGAAAAATGGAGCTCAGGGGC
Source organism: Mesoplodon mirus (assembly GCF_964341445.2). Lineage (NCBI taxonomy): Eukaryota > Metazoa > Chordata > Mammalia > Artiodactyla > Ziphiidae > Mesoplodon > Mesoplodon mirus. The sequence continues at coordinate 32,864 of NW_028294460.1, read as the reverse complement.
ACAGCAATTCACAAACTGGCAGCGTAATCAAGGCCAACTATCGTCCAAAAATCTGTTGAGGGAAGGCAACGAGGCGGACTTGAATGCGAGGCAGAATAGCAGGAAACAGATTTCAAGAGGTACGCTAGAATCGCCTGTAAAGCACAGGAAGAGGGGCACAACTTCGACAATGATGCACTTGGCCAAAAAGGGCGTATGCGTTTTCTCCTGAATATATTCAGGAGAAAACGCATACGCCCTTTTTGGCCAAGCAAGCAAGCGGGCAATGCAAATCTGCACTACAAAGAAGTATCACTTCCCACCGGTCAAAAGGGACCTCCACAAAATGTGTAAAAACCAGAAAGGCAAGACAGGCCCTGGAGAACAGGGAGCCTTGTTATGCTGATGGGCGGGATGTAAGTTGCCAACTGCCTCACTGGAGGAGTGCATTGTGTTCCCTAAAACAAGTAAACAACAGAGCTACAGAGCCAAGGGCACTTCCAGTCTAGGGAATATACCTTGGGAAAACTGAAAATCCATAAGACAGAGCCACCCCCAAATTGAGGGCTGCACTGCTTACAAGAACCTCAACCTGGGTACACCTGAAATATCCCAGGAAATATAAAAATGGTTCCAAACACTGTGGAACTTACGTACGATGGAATATCCCTCAGCCACGAAATCAATGTCATAAGACCAGTAGCAGCAAAATGAGTGGATTCAGGTACGATGATTCTAAGGGAAAGAAGTCACACAGGAAAAGAAACTTATCATAAGATATCACTTAGGAAGATCCTGTAAACATGGCTACACATGAACTGAGTTAGCAAAGAGAACAGAGTCTCACATTTAGAAAACACTCTTATGCCTGCTTAAGGGGGAAGGAGAGGTGGGGTGATGCATCAAACCAGAGTTTGATATAAGCACAGGTACTGTTCCAAAAACCCACTATGGAATAGACAAGACCTACACCTTCCTCAGTGAAAGGGACTCAAAACCCCATATTTCCCGCAGAGGAATAGATCTGACTAGTAAGAATCTTAAAACCTATGTATTGATATGTCTCCGTAAGGGAATCAAGTGTGTCTAGACTGGCATAAACATGGCAGCGAGAATCAGCTCAAACCCACTCTAAAAAGGAATTTCAAAAACAGAACAAAGAAACAGGGAAATTCTTTACAATTCCTTCAGGGTCTCTGATGCAACCTGGAATGACCCTATCTACGACGACAGCTGGATGTGGCATGAGGCTGGACACTTGGGACTGAGAGGATTGGTGAGATTGGGTGAGCAAATGCAGACCCTTTAAAGCAATAATGCATGGCAACCATTCCATGGGTCCCACCTCTCCAGGTTGAAGGGAATATTACTACAGCTATAACATGTACGGGAAACCTAGAGAATGGACACACTGTGAATACGAAAGGTTTCTAAAACTCAACGAAGAGTCCCTCTCCTGGTGCTCCGGTTTGACTTTCCAACAGCTTTACTATCAATCTCCCAACTTGGAGAGACAGCCCCTTTAAGCTCCTGGTTCGCACAGGTTGCCCATTTGGCAGAGGAGGAAAGGGAAGAGGGAGAACCAATGAGAGAGTAGCTGTTAGGCATTTGGATGGGCACATGTCACTCTAATTTCCCGGCAGGAAGAAGAATTCACCAAAGTCTCAGCCACCCACCGGGAACCAGTATAGGTCCTGAACCAAATGTTTGGACTTGCGTTCAGCTCACAAAAAACGAGTTGAAAAATGGAGCTCAGGGGCACAGCAATTCACAAACTGGCAGCGTAATCAAGGCCAACTATCGTCCAAAAATCTGTTGAGGGAAGGCAACGAGGCGGACTTGAATGCGAGGCAGAATAGCAGGAAACAGATTTCAAGAGGTACGCTAGAATCGCCTGTAAAGCACAGGAAGAGGGGCACAACTTCGACAATGATGCACTTGGCCAAAAAGGGCGTATGCGTTTTCTCCTGAATATATTCAGGAGAAAACGCATACGCCCTTTTTGGCCAAGCAAGCAAGCGGGCAATGCAAATCTGCACTACAAAGAAGTATCACTTCCCACCGGTCAAAAGGGACCTCCACAAAATGTGTAAAAACCAGAAAGGCAAGACAGGCCCTGGAGAACAGGGAGCCTTGTTATGCTGATGGGCGGGATGTAAGTTGCCAACTGCCTCACTGGAGGAGTGCATTGTGTTCCCTAAAACAAGTAAACAACAGAGCTACAGAGCCAAGGGCACTTCCAGTCTAGGGAATATACCTTGGGAAAACTGAAAATCCATAAGACAGAGCCACCCCCAAATTGAGGGCTGCACTGCTTACAAGAACCTCAACCTGGGTACACCTGAAATATCCCAGGAAATATAAAAATGGTTCCAAACACTGTGGAACTTACGTACGATGGAATATCCCTCAGCCACGAAATCAATGTCATAAGACCAGTAGCAGCAAAATGAGTGGATTCAGGTACGATGATTCTAAGGGAAAGAAGTCACACAGGAAAAGAAACTTATCATAAGATATCACTTAGGAAGATCCTGTAAACATGGCTACACATGAACTGAGTTAGCAAAGAGAACAGAGTCTCACATTTAGAAAACACTCTTATGCCTGCTTAAGGGGGAAGGAGAGGTGGGGTGATGCATCAAACCAGAGTTTGATATAAGCACAGGTACTGTTCCAAAAACCCACTATGGAATAGACAAGACCTACACCTTCCTCAGTGAAAGGGACTCAAAACCCCATATTTCCCGCAGAGGAATAGATCTGACTAGTAAGAATCTTAAAACCTATGTATTGATATGTCTCCGTAAGGGAATCAAGTGTGTCTAGACTGGCATAAACATGGCAGCGAGAATCAGCTCAAACCCACTCTAAAAAGGAATTTCAAAAACAGAACAAAGAAACAGGGAAATTCTTTACAATTCCTTCAGGGTCTCTGATGCAACCTGGAATGACCCTATCTACGACGACAGCTGGATGTGGCATGAGGCTGGACACTTGGGACTGAGAGGATTGGTGAGATTGGGTGAGCAAATGCAGACCCTTTAAAGCAATAATGCATGGCAACCATTCCATGGGTCCCACCTCTCCAGGTTGAAGGGAATATTACTACAGCTATAACATGTACGGGAAACCTAGAGAATGGACACACTGTGAATACGAAAGGTTTCTAAAACTCAACGAAGAGTCCCTCTCCTGGTGCTCCGGTTTGACTTTCCAACAGCTTTACTATCAATCTCCCAACTTGGAGAGACAGCCCCTTTAAGCTCCTGGTTCGCACAGGTTGCCCATTTGGCAGAGGAGGAAAGGGAAGAGGGAGAACCAATGAGAGAGTAGCTGTTAGGCATTTGGATGGGCACATGTCACTCTAATTTCCCGGCAGGAAGAAGAATTCACCAAAGTCTCAGCCACCCACCGGGAACCAGTATAGGTCCTGAACCAAATGTTTGGACTTGCGTTCAGCTCACAAAAAACGAGTTGAAAAATGGAGCTCAGGGGCACAGCAATTCACAAACTGGCAGCGTAATCAAGGCCAACTATCGTCCAAAAATCTGTTGAGGGAAGGCAACGAGGCGGACTTGAATGCGAGGCAGAATAGCAGGAAACAGATTTCAAGAGGTACGCTAGAATCGCCTGTAAAGCACAGGAAGAGGGGCACAACTTCGACAATGATGCACTTGGCCAAAAAGGGCGTATGCGTTTTCTCCTGAATATATTCAGGAGAAAACGCATACGCCCTTTTTGGCCAAGCAAGCAAGCGGGCAATGCAAATCTGCACTACAAAGAAGTATCACTTCCCACCGGTCAAAAGGGACATCCACAAAATGTGTAAAATCCAGAAAGGCAAGACAGGCCCTGGAGAACAGGGAGCCTTGTTATGCTGATGGGCGGGATGTAAGTTGCCAACTGCCTCACTGGAGGAGTGCATTGTGTTCCCTAAAACAAGTAAACAACAGAGCTACAGAGCCAAGGGCACTTCCAGTCTAGGGAATATACCTTGGGAAAACTGAAAATCCATAAGACAGAGCCACCCCCAAATTGAGGGCTGCACTGCTTACAAGAACCTCAACCTGGGTACACCTGAAATATCCCAGGAAATATAAAAATGGTTCCAAACACTGTGGAACTTACGTACGATGGAATATCCCTCAGCCACGAAATCAATGTCATAAGACCAGTAGCAGCAAAATGAGTGGATTCAGGTACGATGATTCTAAGGGAAAGAAGTCACACAGGAAAAGAAACTTATCATAAGATATCACTTAGGAAGATCCTGTAAACATGGCTACACATGAACTGAGTTAGCAAAGAGAACAGAGTCTCACATTTAGAAAACACTCTTATGCCTGCTTAAGGGGGAAGGAGAGGTGGGGTGATGCATCAAACCAGAGTTTGATATAAGCACAGGTACTGTTCCAAAAACCCACTATGGAATAGACAAGACCTACACCTTCCTCAGTGAAAGGGACTCAAAACCCCATATTTCCCGCAGAGGAATAGATCTGACTAGTAAGAATCTTAAAACCTATGTATTGATATGTCTCCGTAAGGGAATCAAGTGTGTCTAGACTGGCATAAACATGGCAGCGAGAATCAGCTCAAACCCACTCTAAAAAGGAATTTCAAAAACAGAACAAAGAAACAGGGAAATTCTTTACAATTCCTTCAGGGTCTCTGATGCAACCTGGAATGACCCTATCTACGACGACAGCTGGATGTGGCATGAGGCTGGACACTTGGGACTGAGAGGATTGGTGAGATTGGGTGAGCAAATGCAGACCCTTTAAAGCAATAATGCATGGCAACCATTCCATGGGTCCCACCTCTCCAGGTTGAAGGGAATATTACTACAGCTATAACATGTACGGGAAACCTAGAGAATGGACACACTGTGAATACGAAAGGTTTCTAAAACTCAACGAAGAGTCCCTCTCCTGGTGCTCCGGTTTGACTTTCCTACAGCTTTACTATCAATCTCCCAACTTGGAGAGACAGCCCCTTTAAGCTCCTGGTTCGCACAGGTTGCCCATTTGGCAGAGGAGGAAAGGGAAGAGGGAGAACCAATGAGAGAGTAGCTGTTAGGCATTTGGATGGGCACATGTCACTCTAATTTCCCGGCAGGAAGAAGAATTCACCAAAGTCTCAGCCACCCACCGGGAACCAGTATAGGTCCTGAACCAAATGTTTGGACTTGCGTTCAGCTCACAAAAAACGAGTTGAAAAATGGAGCTCAGGGGCACAGCAATTCACAAACTGGCAGAGTAATCAAGGCCAACTATCGTCCAAAAATCTGTTGAGGGAAGGCAACGAGGCGGACTTGAATGCGAGGCAGAATAGCAGGAAACAGATTTCAAGAGGTACGCTAGAATCGCCTGTAAAGCACAGGAAGAGGGGCACAACTTCGACAATGATGCACTTGGCCAAAAAGGGCGTATGCGTTTTCTCCTGAATATATTCAGGAGAAAACGCATACGCCCTTTTTGGCCAAGCAAGCAAGCGGGCAATGCAAATCTGCACTACAAAGAAGTATCACTTCCCACCGGTCAAAAGGGACCTCCACAAAATGTGTAAAAACCAGAAAGGCAAGACAGGCCCTGGAGAACAGGGAGCCTTGTTATGCTGATGGGCGGGATGTAAGTTGCCAACTGCCTCACTGGAGGAGTGCATTGTGTTCCCTAAAACAAGTAAACAACAGAGCTACAGAGCCAAGGGCACTTCCAGTCTAGGGAATATACCTTGGGAAAACTGAAAATCCATAAGACAGAGCCACCCCCAAATTGAGGGCTGCACTGCTTACAAGAACCTCAACCTGGGTACACCTGAAATATCCCAGGAAATATAAAAATGGTTCCAAACACTGTGGAACTTACGTACGATGGAATATCCCTCAGCCACGAAATCAATGTCATAAGACCAGTAGCAGCAAAATGAGTGGATTCAGGTACGATGATTCTAAGGGAAAGAAGTCACACAGGAAAAGAAACTTATCATAAGATATCACTTAGGAAGATCCTGTAAACATGGCTACACATGAACTGAGTTAGCAAAGAGAACAGAGTCTCACATTTAGAAAACACTCTTATGCCTGCTTAAGGGGGAAGGAGAGGTGGGGTGATGCATCAAACCAGAGTTTGATATAAGCACAGGTACTGTTCCAAAAACCCACTATGGAATAGACAAGACCTACACCTTCCTCAGTGAAAGGGACTCAAAACCCCATATTTCCCGCAGAGGAATAGATCTGACTAGTAAGAATCTTAAAACCTATGTATTGATATGTCTCCGTAAGGGAATCAAGTGTGTCTAGACTGGCATAAACATGGCAGCGAGAATCAGCTCAAACCCACTCTAAAAAGGAATTTCAAAAACAGAACAAAGAAACAGGGAAATTCTTTACAATTCCTTCAGGGTCTCTGATGCAACCTGGAATGACCCTATCTACGACGACAGCTGGATGTGGCATGAGGCTGGACACTTGGGACTGAGAGGATTGGTGAGATTGGGTGAGCAAATGCAGACCCTTTAAAGCAATAATGCATGGCAACCATTCCATGGGTCCCACCTCTCCAGGTTGAAGGGAATATTACTACAGCTATAACATGTACGGGAAACCTAGAGAATGGACACACTGTGAATACGAAAGGTTTCTAAAACTCAACGAAGAGTCCCTCTCCTGGTGCTCCGGTTTGACTTTCCTACAGCTTTACTATCAATCTCCCAACTTGGAGAGACAGCCCCTTTAAGCTCCTGGTTCGCACAGGTTGCCCATTTGGCAGAGGAGGAAAGGGAAGAGGGAGAACCAATGAGAGAGTAGCTGTTAGGCATTTGGATGGGCACATGTCACTCTAATTTCCCGGCAGGAAGAAGAATTCACCAAAGTCTCAGCCACCCACCGGGAACCAGTATAGGTCCTGAACCAAATGTTTGGACTTGCGTTCAGCTCACAAAAAACGAGTTGAAAAATGGAGCTCAGGGGCACAGCAATTCACAAACTGGCAGCGTAATCAAGGCCAACTATCGTCCAAAAATCTGTTGAGGGAAGGCAACGAGGCGGACTTGAATGCGAGGCAGAATAGCAGGAAACAGATTTCAAGAGGTACGCTAGAATCGCCTGTAAAGCACAGGAAGAGGGGCACAACTTCGACAATGATGCACTTGGCCAAAAAGGGCGTATGCGTTTTCTCCTGAATATATTCAGGAGAAAACGCATACGCCCTTTTTGGCCAAGCAAGCAAGCGGGCAATGCAAATCTGCACTACAAAGAAGTATCACTTCCCACCGGTCAAAAGGGACCTCCACAAAATGTGTAAAATCCAGAAAGGCAAGACAGGCCCTGGAGAACAGGGAGCCTTGTTATGCTGATGGGCGGGATGTAAGTTGCCAACTGCCTCACTGGAGGAGTGCATTGTGTTCCCTAAAACAAGTAAACAACAGAGCTACAGAGCCAAGGGCACTTCCAGTCTAGGGAATATACCTTGGGAAAACTGAAAATCCATAAGACAGAGCCACCCCCAAATTGAGGGCTGCACTGCTTACAAGAACCTCAACCTGGGTACACCTGAAATATCCCAGGAAATATAAAAATGGTTCCAAACACTGTGGAACTTACGTACGATGGAATATCCCTCAGCCACGAAATCAATGTCATAAGACCAGTAGCAGCAAAATGAGTGGATTCAGGTACGATGATTCTAAGGGAAAGAAGTCACACAGGAAAAGAAACTTATCATAAGATATCACTTAGGAAGATCCTGTAAACATGGCTACACATGAACTGAGTTAGCAAAGAGAACAGAGTCTCACATTTAGAAAACACTCTTATGCCTGCTTAAGGGGGAAGGAGAGGTGGGGTGATGCATCAAACCAGAGTTTGATATAAGCACAGGTACTGTTCCAAAAACCCACTATGGAATAGACAAGACCTACACCTTCCTCAGTGAAAGGGACTCAAAACCCCATATTTCCCGCAGAGGAATAGATCTGACTAGTAAGAATCTTAAAACCTATGTATTGATATGTCTCCGTAAGGGAATCAAGTGTGTCTAGACTGGCATAAACATGGCAGCGAGAATCAGCTCAAACCCACTCTAAAAAGGAATTTCAAAAACAGAACAAAGAAACAGGGAAATTCTTTACAATTCCTTCAGGGTCTCTGATGCAACCTGGAATGACCCTATCTACGATGACAGCTGGATGTGGCATGAGGCTGGACACTTGGGACTGAGAGGATTGGTGAGATTGGGTGAGCAAATGCAGACCCTTTAAAGCAATAATGCATGGCAACCATTCCATGGGTCCCACCTCTCCAGGTTGAAGGGAATATTACTACAGCTATAACATGTACGGGAAACCTAGAGAATGGACACACTGTGAATACGAAAGGTTTCTAAAACTCAACGAAGAGTCCCTCTCCTGGTGCTCCGGTTTGACTTTCCTACAGCTTTACTATCAATCTCCCAACTTGGAGAGACAGCCCCTTTAAGCTCCTGGTTCGCACAGGTTGCCCATTTGGCAGAGGAGGAAAGGGAAGAGGGAGAACCAATGAGAGAGTAGCTGTTAGGCATTTGGATGGGCACATGTCACTCTAATTTCCCGGCAGGAAGAAGAATTCACCAAAGTCTCAGCCACCCACCGGGAACCAGTATAGGTCCTGAACCAAATGTTTGGACTTGCGTTCAGCTCACAAAAAACGAGTTGAAAAATGGAGCTCAGGGGCACAGCAATTCACAAACTGGCAGCGTAATCAAGGCCAACTATCGTCCAAAAATCTGTTGAGGGAAGGCAACGAGGCGGACTTGAATGCGAGGCAGAATAGCAGGAAACAGATTTCAAGAGGTACGCTAGAATCGCCTGTAAAGCACAGGAAGAGGGGCACAACTTCGACAATGATGCACTTGGCCAAAAAGGGCGTATGCGTTTTCTCCTGAATATATTCAGGAGAAAACGCATACGCCCTTTTTGGCCAAGCAAGCAAGCGGGCAATGCAAATCTGCACTACAAAGAAGTATCACTTCCCACCGGTCAAAAGGGACCTCCACAAAATGTGTAAAATCCAGAAAGGCAAGACAGGCCCTGGAGAACAGGGAGCCTTGTTATGCTGATGGGCGGGATGTAAGTTGCCAACTGCCTCACTGGAGGAGTGCATTGTGTTCCCTAAAACAAGTAAACAACAGAGCTACAGAGCCAAGGGCACTTCCAGTCTAGGGAATATACCTTGGGAAAACTGAAAATCCATAAGACAGAGCCACCCCCAAATTGAGGGCTGCACTGCTTACAAGAACCTCAACCTGGGTACACCTGAAATATCCCAGGAAATATAAAAATGGTTCCAAACACTGTGGAACTTACGTACGATGGAATATCCCTCAGCCACGAAATCAATGTCATAAGACCAGTAGCAGCAAAATGAGTGGATTCAGGTACGATGATTCTAAGGGAAAGAAGTCACACAGGAAAAGAAACTTATCATAAGATATCACTTAGGAAGATCCTGTAAACATGGCTACACATGAACTGAGTTAGCAAAGAGAACAGAGTCTCACATTTAGAAAACACTCTTATGCCTGCTTAAGGGGGAAGGAGAGGTGGGGTGATGCATCAAACCAGAGTTTGATATAAGCACAGGTACTGTTCCAAAAACCCACTATGGAATAGACAAGACCTACACCTTCCTCAGTGAAAGGGACTCAAAACCCCATATTTCCCGCAGAGGAATAGATCTGACTAGTAAGAATCTTAAAACCTATGTATTGATATGTCTCCGTAAGGGAATCAAGTGTGTCTAGACTGGCATAAACATGGCAGCGAGAATCAGCTCAAACCCACTCTAAAAAGGAATTTCAAAAACAGAACAAAGAAACAGGGAAATTCTTTACAATTCCTTCAGGGTCTCTGATGCAACCTGGAATGACCCTATCTACGATGACAGCTGGATGTGGCATGAGGCTGGACACTTGGGACTGAGAGGATTGGTGAGATTGGGTGAGCAAATGCAGACCCTTTAAAGCAATAATGCATGGCAACCATTCCATGGGTCCCACCTCTCCAGGTTGAAGGGAATATTACTACAGCTATAACATGTACGGGAAACCTAGAGAATGGACACACTGTGAATACGAAAGGTTTCTAAAACTCAACGAAGAGTCCCTCTCCTGGTGCTCCGGTTTGACTTTCCTACAGCTTTACTATCAATCTCCCAACTTGGAGAGACAGCCCCTTTAAGCTCCTGGTTCGCACAGGTTGCCCATTTGGCAGAGGAGGAAAGGGAAGAGGGAGAACCAATGAGAGAGTAGCTGTTAGGCATTTGGATGGGCACATGTCACTCTAATTTCCCGGCAGGAAGAAGAATTCACCAAAGTCTCAGCCACCCACCGGGAACCAGTATAGGTCCTGAACCAAATGTTTGGACTTGCGTTCAGCTCACAAAAAACGAGTTGAAAAATGGAGCTCAGGGGCACAGCAATTCACAAACTGGCAGAGTAATCAAGGCCAACTATCGTCCAAAAATCTGTTGAGGGAAGGCAACGAGGCGGACTTGAATGCGAGGCAGAATAGCAGGAAACAGATTTCAAGAGGTACGCTAGAATCGCCTGTAAAGCACAGGAAGAGGGGCACAACTTCGACAATGATGCACTTGGCCAAAAAGGGCGTATGCGTTTTCTCCTGAATATATTCAGGAGAAAACGCATACGCCCTTTTTGGCCAAGCAAGCAAGCGGGCAATGCAAATCTGCACTACAAAGAAGTATCACTTCCCACCGGTCAAAAGGGACCTCCACAAAATGTGTAAAATCCAGAAAGGCAAGACAGGCCCTGGAGAACAGGGAGCCTTGTTATGCTGATGGGCGGGATGTAAGTTGCCAACTGCCTCACTGGAGGAGTGCATTGTGTTCCCTAAAACAAGTAAACAACAGAGCTACAGAGCCAAGGGCACTTCCAGTCTAGGGAATATACCTTGGGAAAACTGAAAATCCATAAGACAGAGCCACCCCCAAATTGAGGGCTGCACTGCTTACAAGAACCTCAACCTGGGTACACCTGAAATATCCCAGGAAATATAAAAATGGTTCCAAACACTGTGGAACTTACGTACGATGGAATATCCCTCAGCCACGAAATCAATGTCATAAGACCAGTAGCAGCAAAATGAGTGGATTCAGGTACGATGATTCTAAGGGAAAGAAGTCACACAGGAAAAGAAACTTATCATAAGATATCACTTAGGAAGATCCTGTAAACATGGCTACACATGAACTGAGTTAGCAAAGAGAACAGAGTCTCACATTTAGAAAACACTCTTATGCCTGCTTAAGGGGGAAGGAGAGGTGGGGTGATGCATCAAACCAGAGTTTGATATAAGCACAGGTACTGTTCCAAAAACCCACTATGGAATAGACAAGACCTACACCTTCCTCAGTGAAAGGGACTCAAAACCCCATATTTCCCGCAGAGGAATAGATCTGACTAGTAAGAATCTTAAAACCTATGTATTGATATGTCTCCGTAAGGGAATCAAGTGTGTCTAGACTGGCATAAACATGGCAGCGAGAATCAGCTCAAACCCACTCTAAAAAGGAATTTCAAAAACAGAACAAAGAAACAGGGAAATTCTTTACAATTCCTTCAGGGTCTCTGATGCAACCTGGAATGACCCTATCTACGACGACAGCTGGATGTGGCATGAGGCTGGACACTTGGGACTGAGAGGATTGGTGAGATTGGGTGAGCAAATGCAGACCCTTTAAAGCAATAATGCATGGCAACCATTCCATGGGTCCCACCTCTCCAGGTTGAAGGGAATATTACTACAGCTATAACATGTACGGGAAACCTAGAGAATGGACACACTGTGAATACGAAAGGTTTCTAAAACTCAACGAAGAGTCCCTCTCCTGGTGCTCCGGTTTGACTTTCCAACAGCTTTACTATCAATCTCCCAACTTGGAGAGACAGCCCCTTTAAGCTCCTGGTTCGCACAGGTTGCCCATTTGGCAGAGGAGGAAAGGGAAGAGGGAGAACCAATGAGAGAGTAGCTGTTAGGCATTTGGATGGGCACATGTCACTCTAATTTCCCGGCAGGAAGAAGAATTCACCAAAGTCTCAGCCACCCACCGGGAACCAGTATAGGTCCTGAACCAAATGTTTGGACTTGCGTTCAGCTCACAAAAAACGAGTTGAAAAATGGAGCTCAGGGGCACAGCAATTCACAAACTGGCAGAGTAATCAAGGCCAACTATCGTCCAAAAATCTGTTGAGGGAAGGCAACGAGGCGGACTTGAATGCGAGGCAGAATAGCAGGAAACAGATTTCAAGAGGTACGCTAGAATCGCCTGTAAAGCACAGGAAGAGGGGCACAACTTCGACAATGATGCACTTGGCCAAAAAGGGCGTATGCGTTTTCTCCTGAATATATTCAGGAGAAAACGCATACGCCCTTTTTGGCCAAGCAAGCAAGCGGGCAATGCAAATCTGCACTACAAAGAAGTATCACTTCCCACCGGTCAAAAGGGACCTCCACAAAATGTGTAAAAACCAGAAAGGCAAGACAGGCCCTGGAGAACAGGGAGCCTTGTTATGCTGATGGGCGGGATGTAAGTTGCCAACTGCCTCACTGGAGGAGTGCATTGTGTTCCCTAAAACAAGTAAACAACAGAGCTACAGAGCCAAGGGCACTTCCAGTCTAGGGAATATACCTTGGGAAAACTGAAAATCCATAAGACAGAGCCACCCCCAAATTGAGGGCTGCACTGCTTACAAGAACCTCAACCTGGGTACACCTGAAATATCCCAGGAAATATAAAAATGGTTCCAAACACTGTGGAACTTACGTACGATGGAATATCCCTCAGCCACGAAATCAATGTCATAAGACCAGTAGCAGCAAAATGAGTGGATTCAGGTACGATGATTCTAAGGGAAAGAAGTCACACAGGAAAAGAAACTTATCATAAGATATCACTTAGGAAGATCCTGTAAACATGGCTACACATGAACTGAGTTAGCAAAGAGAACAGAGTCTCACATTTAGAAAACACTCTTATGCCTGCTTAAGGGGGAAGGAGAGGTGGGGTGATGCATCAAACCAGAGTTTGATATAAGCACAGGTACTGTTCCAAAAACCCACTATGGAATAGACAAGACCTACACCTTCCTCAGTGAAAGGGACTCAAAACCCCATATTTCCCGCAGAGGAATAGATCTGACTAGTAAGAATCTTAAAACCTATGTATTGATATGTCTCCGTAAGGGAATCAAGTGTGTCTAGACTGGCATAAACATGGCAGCGAGAATCAGCTCAAACCCACTCTAAAAAGGAATTTCAAAAACAGAACAAAGAAACAGGGAAATTCTTTACAATTCCTTCAGGGTCTCTGATGCAACCTGGAATGACCCTATCTACGATGACAGCTGGATGTGGCATGAGGCTGGACACTTGGGACTGAGAGGATTGGTGAGATTGGGTGAGCAAATGCAGACCCTTTAAAGCAATAATGCATGGCAACCATTCCATGGGTCCCACCTCTCCAGGTTGAAGGGAATATTACTACAGCTATAACATGTACGGGAAACCTAGAGAATGGACACACTGTGAATACGAAAGGTTTCTAAAACTCAACGAAGAGTCCCTCTCCTGGTGCTCCGGTTTGACTTTCCAACAGCTTTACTATCAATCTCCCAACTTGGAGAGACAGCCCCTTTAAGCTCCTGGTTCGCACAGGTTGCCCATTTGGCAGAGGAGGAAAGGGAAGAGGGAGAACCAATGAGAGAGTAGCTGTTAGGCATTTGGATGGGCACATGTCACTCTAATTTCCCGGCAGGAAGAAGAATTCACCAAAGTCTCAGCCACCCACCGGGAACCAGTATAGGTCCTGAACCAAATGTTTGGACTTGCGTTCAGCTCACAAAAAACGAGTTGAAAAATGGAGCTCAGGGGCACAGCAATTCACAAACTGGCAGAGTAATCAAGGCCAACTATCGTCCAAAAATCTGTTGAGGGAAGGCAACGAGGCGGACTTGAATGCGAGGCAGAATAGCAGGAAACAGATTTCAAGAGGTACGCTAGAATCGCCTGTAAAGCACAGGAAGAGGGGCACAACTTCGACAATGATGCACTTGGCCAAAAAGGGCGTATGCGTTTTCTCCTGAATATATTCAGGAGAAAACGCATACGCCCTTTTTGGCCAAGCAAGCAAGCGGGCAATGCAAATCTGCACTACAAAGAAGTATCACTTCCCACCGGTCAAAAGGGACCTCCACAAAATGTGTAAAATCCAGAAAGGCAAGACAGGCCCTGGAGAACAGGGAGCCTTGTTATGCTGATGGGCGGGATGTAAGTTGCCAACTGCCTCACTGGAGGAGTGCATTGTGTTCCCTAAAACAAGTAAACAACAGAGCTACAGAGCCAAGGGCACTTCCAGTCTAGGGAATATACCTTGGGAAAACTGAAAATCCATAAGACAGAGCCACCCCCAAATTGAGGGCTGCACTGCTTACAAGAACCTCAACCTGGGTACACCTGAAATATCCCAGGAAATATAAAAATGGTTCCAAACACTGTGGAACTTACGTACGATGGAATATCCCTCAGCCACGAAATCAATGTCATAAGACCAGTAGCAGCAAAATGAGTGGATTCAGGTACGATGATTCTAAGGGAAAGAAGTCACACAGGAAAAGAAACTTATCATAAGATATCACTTAGGAAGATCCTGTAAACATGGCTACACATGAACTGAGTTAGCAAAGAGAACAGAGTCTCACATTTAGAAAACACTCTTATGCCTGCTTAAGGGGGAAGGAGAGGTGGGGTGATGCATCAAACCAGAGTTTGATATAAGCACAGGTACTGTTCCAAAAACCCACTATGGAATAGACAAGACCTACACCTTCCTCAGTGAAAGGGACTCAAAACCCCATATTTCCCGCAGAGGAATAGATCTGACTAGTAAGAATCTTAAAACCTATGTATTGATATGTCTCCGTAAGGGAATCAAGTGTGTCTAGACTGGCATAAACATGGCAGCGAGAATCAGCTCAAACCCACTCTAAAAAGGAATTTCAAAAACAGAACAAAGAAACAGGGAAATTCTTTACAATTCCTTCAGGGTCTCTGATGCAACCTGGAATGACCCTATCTACGATGACAGCTGGATGTGGCATGAGGCTGGACACTTGGGACTGAGAGGATTGGTGAGATTGGGTGAGCAAATGCAGACCCTTTAAAGCAATAATGCATGGCAACCATTCCATGGGTCCCACCTCTCCAGGTTGAAGGGAATATTACTACAGCTATAACATGTACGGGAAACCTAGAGAATGGACACACTGTGAATACGAAAGGTTTCTAAAACTCAACGAAGAGTCCCTCTCCTGGTGCTCCGGTTTGACTTTCCAACAGCTTTACTATCAATCTCCCAACTTGGAGAGACAGCCCCTTTAAGCTCCTGGTTCACACAGGTTGCCCATTTGGCAGAGGAGGAAAGGGAAGAGGGAGAACCAATGAGAGAGTAGCTGTTAGGCATTTGGATGGGCACATGTCACTCTAATTTCCCGGCAGGAAGAAGAATTCACCAAAGTCTCAGCCACCCACCGGGAACCAGTATAGGTCCTGAACCAAATGTTTGGACTTGCGTTCAGCTCACAAAAAACGAGTTGAAAAATGGAGCTCAGGGGCACAGCAATTCACAAACTGGCAGAGTAATCAAGGCCAACTATCGTCCAAAAATCTGTTGAGGGAAGGCAACGAGGCGGACTTGAATGCGAGGCAGAATAGCAGGAAACAGATTTCAAGAGGTACGCTAGAATCGCCTGTAAAGCACAGGAAGAGGGGCACAACTTCGACAATGATGCACTTGGCCAAAAAGGGCGTATGCGTTTTCTCCTGAATATATTCAGGAGAAAACGCATACGCCCTTTTTGGCCAAGCAAGCAAGCGGGCAATGCAAATCTGCACTACAAAGAAGTATCACTTCCCACCGGTCAAAAGGGACCTCCACAAAATGTGTAAAAACCAGAAAGGCAAGACAGGCCCTGGAGAACAGGGAGCCTTGTTATGCTGATGGGCGGGATGTAAGTTGCCAACTGCCTCACTGGAGGAGTGCATTGTGTTCCCTAAAACAAGTAAACAACAGAGCTACAGAGCCAAGGGCACTTCCAGTCTAGGGAATATACCTTGGGAAAACTGAAAATCCATAAGACAGAGCCACCCCCAAATTGAGGGCTGCACTGCTTACAAGAACCTCAACCTGGGTACACCTGAAATATCCCAGGAAATATAAAAATGGTTCCAAACACTGTGGAACTTACGTACGATGGAATATCCCTCAGCCACGAAATCAATGTCATAAGACCAGTAGCAGCAAAATGAGTGGATTCAGGTACGATGATTCTAAGGGAAAGAAGTCACACAGGAAAAGAAACTTATCATAAGATATCACTTAGGAAGATCCTGTAAACATGGCTACACATGAACTGAGTTAGCAAAGAGAACAGAGTCTCACATTTAGAAAACACTCTTATGCCTGCTTAAGGGGGAAGGAGAGGTGGGGTGATGCATCAAACCAGAGTTTGATATAAGCACAGGTACTGTTCCAAAAACCCACTATGGAATAGACAAGACCTACACCTTCCTCAGTGAAAGGGACTCAAAACCCCATATTTCCCGCAGAGGAATAGATCTGACTAGTAAGAATCTTAAAACCTATGTATTGATATGTCTCCGTAAGGGAATCAAGTGTGTCTAGACTGGCATAAACATGGCAGCGAGAATCAGCTCAAACCCACTCTAAAAAGGAATTTCAAAAACAGAACAAAGAAACAGGGAAATTCTTTACAATTCCTTCAGGGTCTCTGATGCAACCTGGAATGACCCTATCTACGATGACAGCTGGATGTGGCATGAGGCTGGACACTTGGGACTGAGAGGATTGGTGAGATTGGGTGAGCAAATGCAGACCCTTTAAAGCAATAATGCATGGCAACCATTCCATGGGTCCCACCTCTCCAGGTTGAAGGGAATATTACTACAGCTATAACATGTACGGGAAACCTAGAGAATGGACACACTGTGAATACGAAAGGTTTCTAAAACTCAACGAAGAGTCCCTCTCCTGGTGCTCCGGTTTGACTTTCCAACAGCTTTACTATCAATCTCCCAACTTGGAGAGACAGCCCCTTTAAGCTCCTGGTTCGCACAGGTTGCCCATTTGGCAGAGGAGGAAAGGGAAGAGGGAGAACCAATGAGAGAGTAGCTGTTAGGCATTTGGATGGGCACATGTCACTCTAATTTCCCGGCAGGAAGAAGAATTCACCAAAGTCTCAGCCACCCACCGGGAACCAGTATAGGTCCTGAACCAAATGTTTGGACTTGCGTTCAGCTCACAAAAAACGAGTTGAAAAATGGAGCTCAGGGGCACAGCAATTCACAAACTGGCAGAGTAATCAAGGCCAACTATCGTCCAAAAATCTGTTGAGGGAAGGCAACGAGGCGGACTTGAATGCGAGGCAGAATAGCAGGAAACAGATTTCAAGAGGTACGCTAGAATCGCCTGTAAAGCACAGGAAGAGGGGCACAACTTCGACAATGATGCACTTGGCCAAAAAGGGCGTATGCGTTTTCTCCTGAATATATTCAGGAGAAAACGCATACGCCCTTTTTGGCCAAGCAAGCAAGCGGGCAATGCAAATCTGCACTACAAAGAAGTATCACTTCCCACCGGTCAAAAGGGACCTCCACAAAATGTGTAAAAACCAGAAAGGCAAGACAGGCCCTGGAGAACAGGGAGCCTTGTTATGCTGATGGGCGGGATGTAAGTTGCCAACTGCCTCACTGGAGGAGTGCATTGTGTTCCCTAAAACAAGTAAACAACAGAGCTACAGAGCCAAGGGCACTTCCAGTCTAGGGAATATACCTTGGGAAAACTGAAAATCCATAAGACAGAGCCACCCCCAAATTGAGGGCTGCACTGCTTACAAGAACCTCAACCTGGGTACACCTGAAATATCCCAGGAAATATAAAAATGGTTCCAAACACTGTGGAACTTACGTACGATGGAATATCCCTCAGCCACGAAATCAATGTCATAAGACCAGTAGCAGCAAAATGAGTGGATTCAGGTACGATGATTCTAAGGGAAAGAAGTCACACAGGAAAAGAAACTTATCATAAGATATCACTTAGGAAGATCCTGTAAACATGGCTACACATGAACTGAGTTAGCAAAGAGAACAGAGTCTCACATTTAGAAAACACTCTTATGCCTGCTTAAGGGGGAAGGAGAGGTGGGGTGATGCATCAAACCAGAGTTTGATATAAGCACAGGTACTGTTCCAAAAACCCACTATGGAATAGACAAGACCTACACCTTCCTCAGTGAAAGGGACTCAAAACCCCATATTTCCCGCAGAGGAATAGATCTGACTAGTAAGAATCTTAAAACCTATGTATTGATATGTCTCCGTAAGGGAATCAAGTGTGTCTAGACTGGCATAAACATGGCAGCGAGAATCAGCTCAAACCCACTCTAAAAAGGAATTTCAAAAACAGAACAAAGAAACAGGGAAATTCTTTACAATTCCTTCAGGGTCTCTGATGCAACCTGGAATGACCCTATCTACGATGACAGCTGGATGTGGCATGAGGCTGGACACTTGGGACTGAGAGGATTGGTGAGATTGGGTGAGCAAATGCAGACCCTTTAAAGCAATAATGCATGGCAACCATTCCATGGGTCCCACCTCTCCAGGTTGAAGGGAATATTACTACAGCTATAACATGTACGGGAAACCTAGAGAATGGACACACTGTGAATACGAAAGGTTTCTAAAACTCAACGAAGAGTCCCTCTCCTGGTGCTCCGGTTTGACTTTCCAACAGCTTTACTATCAATCTCCCAACTTGGAGAGACAGCCCCTTTAAGCTCCTGGTTCACACAGGTTGCCCATTTGGCAGAGGAGGAAAGGGAAGAGGGAGAACCAATGAGAGAGTAGCTGTTAGGCATTTGGATGGGCACATGTCACTCTAATTTCCCGGCAGGAAGAAGAATTCACCAAAGTCTCAGCCACCCACCGGGAACCAGTATAGGTCCTGAACCAAATGTTTGGACTTGCGTTCAGCTCACAAAAAACGAGTTGAAAAATGGAGCTCAGGGGCACAGCAATTCACAAACTGGCAGAGTAATCAAGGCCAACTATCGTCCAAAAATCTGTTGAGGGAAGGCAACGAGGCGGACTTGAATGCGAGGCAGAATAGCAGGAAACAGATTTCAAGAGGTACGCTAGAATCGCCTGTAAAGCACAGGAAGAGGGGCACAACTTCGACAATGATGCACTTGGCCAAAAAGGGCGTATGCGTTTTCTCCTGAATATATTCAGGAGAAAACGCATACGCCCTTTTTGGCCAAGCAAGCAAGCGGGCAATGCAAATCTGCACTACAAAGAAGTATCACTTCCCACCGGTCAAAAGGGACCTCCACAAAATGTGTAAAAACCAGAAAGGCAAGACAGGCCCTGGAGAACAGGGAGCCTTGTTATGCTGATGGGCGGGATGTAAGTTGCCAACTGCCTCACTGGAGGAGTGCATTGTGTTCCCTAAAACAAGTAAACAACAGAGCTACAGAGCCAAGGGCACTTCCAGTCTAGGGAATATACCTTGGGAAAACTGAAAATCCATAAGACAGAGCCACCCCCAAATTGAGGGCTGCACTGCTTACAAGAACCTCAACCTGGGTACACCTGAAATATCCCAGGAAATATAAAAATGGTTCCAAACACTGTGGAACTTACGTACGATGGAATATCCCTCAGCCACGAAATCAATGTCATAAGACCAGTAGCAGCAAAATGAGTGGATTCAGGTACGATGATTCTAAGGGAAAGAAGTCACACAGGAAAAGAAACTTATCATAAGATATCACTTAGGAAGATCCTGTAAACATGGCTACACATGAACTGAGTTAGCAAAGAGAACAGAGTCTCACATTTAGAAAACACTCTTATGCCTGCTTAAGGGGGAAGGAGAGGTGGGGTGATGCATCAAACCAGAGTTTGATATAAGCACAGGTACTGTTCCAAAAACCCACTATGGAATAGACAAGACCTACACCTTCCTCAGTGAAAGGGACTCAAAACCCCATATTTCCCGCAGAGGAATAGATCTGACTAGTAAGAATCTTAAAACCTATGTATTGATATGTCTCCGTAAGGGAATCAAGTGTGTCTAGACTGGCATAAACATGGCAGCGAGAATCAGCTCAAACCCACTCTAAAAAGGAATTTCAAAAACAGAACAAAGAAACAGGGAAATTCTTTACAATTCCTTCAGGGTCTCTGATGCAACCTGGAATGACCCTATCTACGATGACAGCTGGATGTGGCATGAGGCTGGACACTTGGGACTGAGAGGATTGGTGAGATTGGGTGAGCAAATGCAGACCCTTTAAAGCAATAATGCATGGCAACCATTCCATGGGTCCCACCTCTCCAGGTTGAAGGGAATATTACTACAGCTATAACATGTACGGGAAACCTAGAGAATGGACACACTGTGAATACGAAAGGTTTCTAAAACTCAACGAAGAGTCCCTCTCCTGGTGCTCCGGTTTGACTTTCCAACAGCTTTACTATCAATCTCCCAACTTGGAGAGACAGCCCCTTTAAGCTCCTGGTTCGCACAGGTTGCCCATTTGGCAGAGGAGGAAAGGGAAGAGGGAGAACCAATGAGAGAGTAGCTGTTAGGCATTTGGATGGGCACATGTCACTCTAATTTCCCGGCAGGAAGAAGAATTCACCAAAGTCTCAGCCACCCACCGGGAACCAGTATAGGTCCTGAACCAAATGTTTGGACTTGCGTTCAGCTCACAAAAAACGAGTTGAAAAATGGAGCTCAGGGGCACAGCAATTCACAAACTGGCAGAGTAATCAAGGCCAACTATCGTCCAAAAATCTGTTGAGGGAAGGCAACGAGGCGGACTTGAATGCGAGGCAGAATAGCAGGAAACAGATTTCAAGAGGTACGCTAGAATCGCCTGTAAAGCACAGGAAGAGGGGCACAACTTCGACAATGATGCACTTGGCCAAAAAGGGCGTATGCGTTTTCTCCTGAATATATTCAGGAGAAAACGCATACGCCCTTTTTGGCCAAGCAAGCAAGCGGGCAATGCAAATCTGCACTACAAAGAAGTATCACTTCCCACCGGTCAAAAGGGACCTCCACAAAATGTGTAAAATCCAGAAAGGCAAGACAGGCCCTGGAGAACAGGGAGCCTTGTTATGCTGATGGGCGGGATGTAAGTTGCCAACTGCCTCACTGGAGGAGTGCATTGTGTTCCCTAAAACAAGTAAACAACAGAGCTACAGAGCCAAGGGCACTTCCAGTCTAGGGAATATACCTTGGGAAAACTGAAAATCCATAAGACAGAGCCACCCCCAAATTGAGGGCTGCACTGCTTACAAGAACCTCAACCTGGGTACACCTGAAATATCCCAGGAAATATAAAAATGGTTCCAAACACTGTGGAACTTACGTACGATGGAATATCCCTCAGCCACGAAATCAATGTCATAAGACCAGTAGCAGCAAAATGAGTGGATTCAGGTACGATGATTCTAAGGGAAAGAAGTCACACAGGAAAAGAAACTTATCATAAGATATCACTTAGGAAGATCCTGTAAACATGGCTACACATGAACTGAGTTAGCAAAGAGAACAGAGTCTCACATTTAGAAAACACTCTTATGCCTGCTTAAGGGGGAAGGAGAGGTGGGGTGATGCATCAAACCAGAGTTTGATATAAGCACAGGTACTGTTCCAAAAACCCACTATGGAATAGACAAGACCTACACCTTCCTCAGTGAAAGGGACTCAAAACCCCATATTTCCCGCAGAGGAATAGATCTGACTAGTAAGAATCTTAAAACCTATGTATTGATATGTCTCCGTAAGGGAATCAAGTGTGTCTAGACTGGCATAAACATGGCAGCGAGAATCAGCTCAAACCCACTCTAAAAAGGAATTTCAAAAACAGAACAAAGAAACAGGGAAATTCTTTACAATTCCTTCAGGGTCTCTGATGCAACCTGGAATGACCCTATCTACGATGACAGCTGGATGTGGCATGAGGCTGGACACTTGGGACTGAGAGGATTGGTGAGATTGGGTGAGCAAATGCAGACCCTTTAAAGCAATAATGCATGGCAACCATTCCATGGGTCCCACCTCTCCAGGTTGAAGGGAATATTACTACAGCTATAACATGTACGGGAAACCTAGAGAATGGACACACTGTGAATACGAAAGGTTTCTAAAACTCAACGAAGAGTCCCTCTCCTGGTGCTCCGGTTTGACTTTCCAACAGCTTTACTATCAATCTCCCAACTTGGAGAGACAGCCCCTTTAAGCTCCTGGTTCACACAGGTTGCCCATTTGGCAGAGGAGGAAAGGGAAGAGGGAGAACCAATGAGAGAGTAGCTGTTAGGCATTTGGATGGGCACATGTCACTCTAATTTCCCGGCAGGAAGAAGAATTCACCAAAGTCTCAGCCACCCACCGGGAACCAGTATAGGTCCTGAACCAAATGTTTGGACTTGCGTTCAGCTCACAAAAAACGAGTTGAAAAATGGAGCTCAGGGGCACAGCAATTCACAAACTGGCAGAGTAATCAAGGCCAACTATCGTCCAAAAATCTGTTGAGGGAAGGCAACGAGGCGGACTTGAATGCGAGGCAGAATAGCAGGAAACAGATTTCAAGAGGTACGCTAGAATCGCCTGTAAAGCACAGGAAGAGGGGCACAACTTCGACAATGATGCACTTGGCCAAAAAGGGCGTATGCGTTTTCTCCTGAATATATTCAGGAGAAAACGCATACGCCCTTTTTGGCCAAGCAAGCAAGCGGGCAATGCAAATCTGCACTACAAAGAAGTATCACTTCCCACCGGTCAAAAGGGACCTCCACAAAATGTGTAAAAACCAGAAAGGCAAGACAGGCCCTGGAGAACAGGGAGCCTTGTTATGCTGATGGGCGGGATGTAAGTTGCCAACTGCCTCACTGGAGGAGTGCATTGTGTTCCCTAAAACAAGTAAACAACAGAGCTACAGAGCCAAGGGCACTTCCAGTCTAGGGAATATACCTTGGGAAAACTGAAAATCCATAAGACAGAGCCACCCCCAAATTGAGGGCTGCACTGCTTACAAGAACCTCAACCTGGGTACACCTGAAATATCCCAGGAAATATAAAAATGGTTCCAAACACTGTGGAACTTACGTACGATGGAATATCCCTCAGCCACGAAATCAATGTCATAAGACCAGTAGCAGCAAAATGAGTGGATTCAGGTACGATGATTCTAAGGGAAAGAAGTCACACAGGAAAAGAAACTTATCATAAGATATCACTTAGGAAGATCCTGTAAACATGGCTACACATGAACTGAGTTAGCAAAGAGAACAGAGTCTCACATTTAGAAAACACTCTTATGCCTGCTTAAGGGGGAAGGAGAGGTGGGGTGATGCATCAAACCAGAGTTTGATATAAGCACAGGTACTGTTCCAAAAACCCACTATGGAATAGACAAGACCTACACCTTCCTCAGTGAAAGGGACTCAAAACCCCATATTTCCCGCAGAGGAATAGATCTGACTAGTAAGAATCTTAAAACCTATGTATTGATATGTCTCCGTAAGGGAATCAAGTGTGTCTAGACTGGCATAAACATGGCAGCGAGAATCAGCTCAAACCCACTCTAAAAAGGAATTTCAAAAACAGAACAAAGAAACAGGGAAATTCTTTACAATTCCTTCAGGGTCTCTGATGCAACCTGGAATGACCCTATCTACGATGACAGCTGGATGTGGCATGAGGCTGGACACTTGGGACTGAGAGGATTGGTGAGATTGGGTGAGCAAATGCAGACCCTTTAAAGCAATAATGCATGGCAACCATTCCATGGGTCCCACCTCTCCAGGTTGAAGGGAATATTACTACAGCTATAACATGTACGGGAAACCTAGAGAATGGACACACTGTGAATACGAAAGGTTTCTAAAACTCAACGAAGAGTCCCTCTCCTGGTGCTCCGGTTTGACTTTCCAACAGCTTTACTATCAATCTCCCAACTTGGAGAGACAGCCCCTTTAAGCTCCTGGTTCACACAGGTTGCCCATTTGGCAGAGGAGGAAAGGGAAGAGGGAGAACCAATGAGAGAGTAGCTGTTAGGCATTTGGATGGGCACATGTCACTCTAATTTCCCGGCAGGAAGAAGAATTCACCAAAGTCTCAGCCACCCACCGGGAACCAGTATAGGTCCTGAACCAAATGTTTGGACTTGCGTTCAGCTCACAAAAAACGAGTTGAAAAATGGAGCTCAGGGGCACAGCAATTCACAAACTGGCAGAGTAATCAAGGCCAACTATCGTCCAAAAATCTGTTGAGGGAAGGCAACGAGGCGGACTTGAATGCGAGGCAGAATAGCAGGAAACAGATTTCAAGAGGTACGCTAGAATCGCCTGTAAAGCACAGGAAGAGGGGCACAACTTCGACAATGATGCACTTGGCCAAAAAGGGCGTATGCGTTTTCTCCTGAATATATTCAGGAGAAAACGCATACGCCCTTTTTGGCCAAGCAAGCAAGCGGGCAATGCAAATCTGCACTACAAAGAAGTATCACTTCCCACCGGTCAAAAGGGACCTCCACAAAATGTGTAAAAACCAGAAAGGCAAGACAGGCCCTGGAGAACAGGGAGCCTTGTTATGCTGATGGGCGGGATGTAAGTTGCCAACTGCCTCACTGGAGGAGTGCATTGTGTTCCCTAAAACAAGTAAACAACAGAGCTACAGAGCCAAGGGCACTTCCAGTCTAGGGAATATACCTTGGGAAAACTGAAAATCCATAAGACAGAGCCACCCCCAAATTGAGGGCTGCACTGCTTACAAGAACCTCAACCTGGGTACACCTGAAATATCCCAGGAAATATAAAAATGGTTCCAAACACTGTGGAACTTACGTACGATGGAATATCCCTCAGCCACGAAATCAATGTCATAAGACCAGTAGCAGCAAAATGAGTGGATTCAGGTACGATGATTCTAAGGGAAAGAAGTCACACAGGAAAAGAAACTTATCATAAGATATCACTTAGGAAGATCCTGTAAACATGGCTACACATGAACTGAGTTAGCAAAGAGAACAGAGTCTCACATTTAGAAAACACTCTTATGCCTGCTTAAGGGGGAAGGAGAGGTGGGGTGATGCATCAAACCAGAGTTTGATATAAGCACAGGTACTGTTCCAAAAACCCACTATGGAATAGACAAGACCTACACCTTCCTCAGTGAAAGGGACTCAAAACCCCATATTTCCCGCAGAGGAATAGATCTGACTAGTAAGAATCTTAAAACCTATGTATTGATATGTCTCCGTAAGGGAATCAAGTGTGTCTAGACTGGCATAAACATGGCAGCGAGAATCAGCTCAAACCCACTCTAAAAAGGAATTTCAAAAACAGAACAAAGAAACAGGGAAATTCTTTACAATTCCTTCAGGGTCTCTGATGCAACCTGGAATGACCCTATCTACGATGACAGCTGGATGTGGCATGAGGCTGGACACTTGGGACTGAGAGGATTGGTGAGATTGGGTGAGCAAATGCAGACCCTTTAAAGCAATAATGCATGGCAACCATTCCATGGGTCCCACCTCTCCAGGTTGAAGGGAATATTACTACAGCTATAACATGTACGGGAAACCTAGAGAATGGACACACTGTGAATACGAAAGGTTTCTAAAACTCAACGAAGAGTCCCTCTCCTGGTGCTCCGGTTTGACTTTCCAACAGCTTTACTATCAATCTCCCAACTTGGAGAGACAGCCCCTTTAAGCTCCTGGTTCACACAGGTTGCCCATTTGGCAGAGGAGGAAAGGGAAGAGGGAGAACCAATGAGAGAGTAGCTGTTAGGCATTTGGATGGGCACATGTCACTCTAATTTCCCGGCAGGAAGAAGAATTCACCAAAGTCTCAGCCACCCACCGGGAACCAGTATAGGTCCTGAACCAAATGTTTGGACTTGCGTTCAGCTCACAAAAAACGAGTTGAAAAATGGAGCTCAGGGGCACAGCAATTCACAAACTGGCAGAGTAATCAAGGCCAACTATCGTCCAAAAATCTGTTGAGGGAAGGCAACGAGGCGGACTTGAATGCGAGGCAGAATAGCAGGAAACAGATTTCAAGAGGTACGCTAGAATCGCCTGTAAAGCACAGGAAGAGGGGCACAACTTCGACAATGATGCACTTGGCCAAAAAGGGCGTATGCGTTTTCTCCTGAATATATTCAGGAGAAAACGCATACGCCCTTTTTGGCCAAGCAAGCAAGCGGGCAATGCAAATCTGCACTACAAAGAAGTATCACTTCCCACCGGTCAAAAGGGACATCCACAAAATGTGTAAAAACCAGAAAGGCAAGACAGGCCCTGGAGAACAGGGAGCCTTGTTATGCTGATGGGCGGGATGTAAGTTGCCAACTGCCTCACTGGAGGAGTGCATTGTGTTCCCTAAAACAAGTAAACAACAGAGCTACAGAGCCAAGGGCACTTCCAGTCTAGGGAATATACCTTGGGAAAACTGAAAATCCATAAGACAGAGCCACCCCCAAATTGAGGGCTGCACTGCTTACAAGAACCTCAACCTGGGTACACCTGAAATATCCCAGGAAATATAAAAATGGTTCCAAACACTGTGGAACTTACGTACGATGGAATATCCCTCAGCCACGAAATCAATGTCATAAGACCAGTAGCAGCAAAATGAGTGGATTCAGGTACGATGATTCTAAGGGAAAGAAGTCACACAGGAAAAGAAACTTATCATAAGATATCACTTAGGAAGATCCTGTAAACATGGCTACACATGAACTGAGTTAGCAAAGAGAACAGAGTCTCACATTTAGAAAACACTCTTATGCCTGCTTAAGGGGGAAGGAGAGGTGGGGTGATGCATCAAACCAGAGTTTGATATAAGCACAGGTACTGTTCCAAAAACCCACTATGGAATAGACAAGACCTACACCTTCCTCAGTGAAAGGGACTCAAAACCCCATATTTCCCGCAGAGGAATAGATCTGACTAGTAAGAATCTTAAAACCTATGTATTGATATGTCTCCGTAAGGGAATCAAGTGTGTCTAGACTGGCATAAACATGGCAGCGAGAATCAGCTCAAACCCACTCTAAAAAGGAATTTCAAAAACAGAACAAAGAAACAGGGAAATTCTTTACAATTCCTTCAGGGTCTCTGATGCAACCTGGAATGACCCTATCTACGATGACAGCTGGATGTGGCATGAGGCTGGACACTTGGGACTGAGAGGATTGGTGAGATTGGGTGAGCAAATGCAGACCCTTTAAAGCAATAATGCATGGCAACCATTCCATGGGTCCCACCTCTCCAGGTTGAAGGGAATATTACTACAGCTATAACATGTACGGGAAACCTAGAGAATGGACACACTGTGAATACGAAAGGTTTCTAAAACTCAACGAAGAGTCCCTCTCCTGGTGCTCCGGTTTGACTTTCCAACAGCTTTACTATCAATCTCCCAACTTGGAGAGACAGCCCCTTTAAGCTCCTGGTTCACACAGGTTGCCCATTTGGCAGAGGAGGAAAGGGAAGAGGGAGAACCAATGAGAGAGTAGCTGTTAGGCATTTGGATGGGCACATGTCACTCTAATTTCCCGGCAGGAAGAAGAATTCACCAAAGTCTCAGCCACCCACCGGGAACCAGTATAGGTCCTGAACCAAATGTTTGGACTTGCGTTCAGCTCACAAAAAACGAGTTGAAAAATGGAGCTCAGGGGCACAGCAATTCACAAACTGGCAGAGTAATCAAGGCCAACTATCGTCCAAAAATCTGTTGAGGGAAGGCAACGAGGCGGACTTGAATGCGAGGCAGAATAGCAGGAAACAGATTTCAAGAGGTACGCTAGAATCGCCTGTAAAGCACAGGAAGAGGGGCACAACTTCGACAATGATGCACTTGGCCAAAAAGGGCGTATGCGTTTTCTCCTGAATATATTCAGGAGAAAACGCATACGCCCTTTTTGGCCAAGCAAGCAAGCGGGCAATGCAAATCTGCACTACAAAGAAGTATCACTTCCCACCGGTCAAAAGGGACCTCCACAAAATGTGTAAAAACCAGAAAGGCAAGACAGGCCCTGGAGAACAGGGAGCCTTGTTATGCTGATGGGCGGGATGTAAGTTGCCAACTGCCTCACTGGAGGAGTGCATTGTGTTCCCTAAAACAAGTAAACAACAGAGCTACAGAGCCAAGGGCACTTCCAGTCTAGGGAATATACCTTGGGAAAACTGAAAATCCATAAGACAGAGCCACCCCCAAATTGAGGGCTGCACTGCTTACAAGAACCTCAACCTGGGTACACCTGAAATATCCCAGGAAATATAAAAATGGTTCCAAACACTGTGGAACTTACGTACGATGGAATATCCCTCAGCCACGAAATCAATGTCATAAGACCAGTAGCAGCAAAATGAGTGGATTCAGGTACGATGATTCTAAGGGAAAGAAGTCACACAGGAAAAGAAACTTATCATAAGATATCACTTAGGAAGATCCTGTAAACATGGCTACACATGAACTGAGTTAGCAAAGAGAACAGAGTCTCACATTTAGAAAACACTCTTATGCCTGCTTAAGGGGGAAGGAGAGGTGGGGTGATGCATCAAACCAGAGTTTGATATAAGCACAGGTACTGTTCCAAAAACCCACTATGGAATAGACAAGACCTACACCTTCCTCAGTGAAAGGGACTCAAAACCCCATATTTCCCGCAGAGGAATAGATCTGACTAGTAAGAATCTTAAAACCTATGTATTGATATGTCTCCGTAAGGGAATCAAGTGTGTCTAGACTGGCATAAACATGGCAGCGAGAATCAGCTCAAACCCACTCTAAAAAGGAATTTCAAAAACAGAACAAAGAAACAGGGAAATTCTTTACAATTCCTTCAGGGTCTCTGATGCAACCTGGAATGACCCTATCTACGATGACAGCTGGATGTGGCATGAGGCTGGACACTTGGGACTGAGAGGATTGGTGAGATTGGGTGAGCAAATGCAGACCCTTTAAAGCAATAATGCATGGCAACCATTCCATGGGTCCCACCTCTCCAGGTTGAAGGGAATATTACTACAGCTATAACATGTACGGGAAACCTAGAGAATGGACACACTGTGAATACGAAAGGTTTCTAAAACTCAACGAAGAGTCCCTCTCCTGGTGCTCCGGTTTGACTTTCCAACAGCTTTACTATCAATCTCCCAACTTGGAGAGACAGCCCCTTTAAGCTCCTGGTTCACACAGGTTGCCCATTTGGCAGAGGAGGAAAGGGAAGAGGGAGAACCAATGAGAGAGTAGCTGTTAGGCATTTGGATGGGCACATGTCACTCTAATTTCCCGGCAGGAAGAAGAATTCACCAAAGTCTCAGCCACCCACCGGGAACCAGTAGAGGTCCTGAACCAAATGTTTGGACTTGCGTTCAGCTCACAAAAAACGAGTTGAAAAATGGAGCTCAGGGGCACAGCAATTCACAAACTGGCAGAGTAATCAAGGCCAACTATCGTCCAAAAATCTGTTGAGGGAAGGCAACGAGGCGGACTTGAATGCGAGGCAGAATAGCAGGAAACAGATTTCAAGAGGTACGCTAGAATCGCCTGTAAAGCACAGGAAGAGGGGCACAACTTCGACAATGATGCACTTGGCCAAAAAGGGCGTATGCGTTTTCTCCTGAATATATTCAGGAGAAAACGCATACGCCCTTTTTGGCCAAGCAAGCAAGCGGGCAATGCAAATCTGCACTACAAAGAAGTATCACTTCCCACCGGTCAAAAGGGACATCCACAAAATGTGTAAAAACCAGAAAGGCAAGACAGGCCCTGGAGAACAGGGAGCCTTGTTATGCTGATGGGCGGGATGTAAGTTGCCAACTGCCTCACTGGAGGAGTGCATTGTGTTCCCTAAAACAAGTAAACAACAGAGCTACAGAGCCAAGGGCACTTCCAGTCTAGGGAATATACCTTGGGAAAACTGAAAATCCATAAGACAGAGCCACCCCCAAATTGAGGGCTGCACTGCTTACAAGAACCTCAACCTGGGTACACCTGAAATATCCCAGGAAATATAAAAATGGTTCCAAACACTGTGGAACTTACGTACGATGGAATATCCCTCAGCCACGAAATCAATGTCATAAGACCAGTAGCAGCAAAATGAGTGGATTCAGGTACGATGATTCTAAGGGAAAGAAGTCACACAGGAAAAGAAACTTATCATAAGATATCACTTAGGAAGATCCTGTAAACATGGCTACACATGAACTGAGTTAGCAAAGAGAACAGAGTCTCACATTTAGAAAACACTCTTATGCCTGCTTAAGGGGGAAGGAGAGGTGGGGTGATGCATCAAACCAGAGTTTGATATAAGCACAGGTACTGTTCCAAAAACCCACTATGGAATAGACAAGACCTACACCTTCCTCAGTGAAAGGGACTCAAAACCCCATATTTCCCGCAGAGGAATAGATCTGACTAGTAAGAATCTTAAAACCTATGTATTGATATGTCTCCGTAAGGGAATCAAGTGTGTCTAGACTGGCATAAACATGGCAGCGAGAATCAGCTCAAACCCACTCTAAAAAGGAATTTCAAAAACAGAACAAAGAAACAGGGAAATTCTTTACAATTCCTTCAGGGTCTCTGATGCAACCTGGAATGACCCTATCTACGATGACAGCTGGATGTGGCATGAGGCTGGACACTTGGGACTGAGAGGATTGGTGAGATTGGGTGAGCAAATGCAGACCCTTTAAAGCAATAATGCATGGCAACCATTCCATGGGTCCCACCTCTCCAGGTTGAAGGGAATATTACTACAGCTATAACATGTACGGGAAACCTAGAGAATGGACACACTGTGAATACGAAAGGTTTCTAAAACTCAACGAAGAGTCCCTCTCCTGGTGCTCCGGTTTGACTTTCCAACAGCTTTACTATCAATCTCCCAACTTGGAGAGACAGCCCCTTTAAGCTCCTGGTTCACACAGGTTGCCCATTTGGCAGAGGAGGAAAGGGAAGAGGGAGAACCAATGAGAGAGTAGCTGTTAGGCATTTGGATGGGCACATGTCACTCTAATTTCCCGGCAGGAAGAAGAATTCACCAAAGTCTCAGCCACCCACCGGGAACCAGTATAGGTCCTGAACCAAATGTTTGGACTTGCGTTCAGCTCACAAAAAACGAGTTGAAAAATGGAGCTCAGGGGCACAGCAATTCACAAACTGGCAGAGTAATCAAGGCCAACTATCGTCCAAAAATCTGTTGAGGGAAGGCAACGAGGCGGACTTGAATGCGAGGCAGAATAGCAGGAAACAGATTTCAAGAGGTACGCTAGAATCGCCTGTAAAGCACAGGAAGAGGGGCACAACTTCGACAATGATGCACTTGGCCAAAAAGGGCGTATGCGTTTTCTCCTGAATATATTCAGGAGAAAACGCATACGCCCTTTTTGGCCAAGCAAGCAAGCGGGCAATGCAAATCTGCACTACAAAGAAGTATCACTTCCCACCGGTCAAAAGGGACATCCACAAAATGTGTAAAAACCAGAAAGGCAAGACAGGCCCTGGAGAACAGGGAGCCTTGTTATGCTGATGGGCGGGATGTAAGTTGCCAACTGCCTCACTGGAGGAGTGCATTGTGTTCCCTAAAACAAGTAAACAACAGAGCTACAGAGCCAAGGGCACTTCCAGTCTAGGGAATATACCTTGGGAAAACTGAAAATCCATAAGACAGAGCCACCCCCAAATTGAGGGCTGCACTGCTTACAAGAACCTCAACCTGGGTACACCTGAAATATCCCAGGAAATATAAAAATGGTTCCAAACACTGTGGAACTTACGTACGATGGAATATCCCTCAGCCACGAAATCAATGTCATAAGACCAGTAGCAGCAAAATGAGTGGATTCAGGTACGATGATTCTAAGGGAAAGAAGTCACACAGGAAAAGAAACTTATCATAAGATATCACTTAGGAAGATCCTGTAAACATGGCTACACATGAACTGAGTTAGCAAAGAGAACAGAGTCTCACATTTAGAAAACACTCTTATGCCTGCTTAAGGGGGAAGGAGAGGTGGGGTGATGCATCAAACCAGAGTTTGATATAAGCACAGGTACTGTTCCAAAAACCCACTATGGAATAGACAAGACCTACACCTTCCTCAGTGAAAGGGACTCAAAACCCCATATTTCCCGCAGAGGAATAGATCTGACTAGTAAGAATCTTAAAACCTATGTATTGATATGTCTCCGTAAGGGAATCAAGTGTGTCTAGACTGGCATAAACATGGCAGCGAGAATCAGCTCAAACCCACTCTAAAAAGGAATTTCAAAAACAGAACAAAGAAACAGGGAAATTCTTTACAATTCCTTCAGGGTCTCTGATGCAACCTGGAATGACCCTATCTACGATGACAGCTGGATGTGGCATGAGGCTGGACACTTGGGACTGAGAGGATTGGTGAGATTGGGTGAGCAAATGCAGACCCTTTAAAGCAATAATGCATGGCAACCATTCCATGGGTCCCACCTCTCCAGGTTGAAGGGAATATTACTACAGCTATAACATGTACGGGAAACCTAGAGAATGGACACACTGTGAATACGAAAGGTTTCTAAAACTCAACGAAGAGTCCCTCTCCTGGTGCTCCGGTTTGACTTTCCAACAGCTTTACTATCAATCTCCAACTTGGAGAGACAGCCCCTTTAAGCTCCTGGTTCACACAGGTTGCCCATTTGGCAGAGGAGGAAAGGGAAGAGGGAGAACC
>NW_028294461.1:0-62349 GCF_964341445.2 Mesoplodon mirus | reverse complement strand
GAATCGAACTAAAGAATAGCTTGAAATAAATAACGAACCAATGGAACAATAAACAGGTACGATGCTGCTTCTATCATATTAGCATAAGCAACGAGAAACATAGTTATTACCGTATTTGTAGAGAGTCATTCAAACGAGAAGCTGGAGAGAGATTCGCAATGAATCGAACTAAAGAATAGCTTGAAATAAATAACGAACCAATGGAACAATAAACAGGTACGATGCTGCTTCTATCATATTAGCATAAGCAACGAGAACATAGTTATTACCGTATTTGTAGAGAGTCATTCAAACGAGAAGCTGGAGAGAGATTCGCAATGAATCGAACTAAAGAATAGCTTGAAATAAATAACGAACCAATGGAACAATAAACAGGTACGATGCTGCTTCTATCATATTAGCATAAGCAACGAGAAACATAGTTATTACCGTATTTGTAGAGAGTCATTCAAACGAGAAGCTGGAGAGAGATTCGCAATGAATCGAACTAAAGAATAGCTTGAAATAAATAACGAACCAATGGAACAATAAACAGGTACGATGCTGCTTCTATCATATTAGCATAAGCAACGAGAAACATAGTTATTACCGTATTTGTAGAGAGTCATTCAAACGAGAAGCTGGAGAGAGATTCGCAATGAATCGAACTAAAGAATAGCTTGAAATAAATAACGAACCAATGGAACAATAAACAGGTACGATGCTGCTTCTATCATATTAGCATAAGCAACGAGAAACATAGTTATTACCGTATTTGTAGAGAGTCATTCAAACCAGAAGCTGGAGAGAGATTCGCAATGAATCGAACTAAAGAATAACTTGAAATAAATAACGAACCAATGGAACAATAAACAGGTACGATGCTGCTTCTATCATATTAGAATAAGTAACGTAAAACATAGTTATTACCGTATTTGTAGAGAGTCATTCAAACGAGAAGCTGGAGATAGATTCGCAATGAATCGAACTAAAGAATAGCTTGAAATAAATAACGAACCAATGGAACAATAAACAGGTACGATGCTGCTTCTATCATATTAGCATAAGCAACGAGAAACATAGTTATTACCGTATTTGTAGAGAGTCTTTCAAACGAGAAGCTGGAGAGAGATTCGCAATGAATCGAACTAAAGAATAGCTTGAAATAAATAACGAACCAATGGAACAATAAACAGGTTACGATGCTGCTTCTATCATATTAGCATAAGCAACGAGAAACATAGTTATTACCGTATTTGTAGAGAGTCATTCAAACGAGAAGCTGGAGAGAGATTCGCAATGAATCGAACTAAAGAATAGCTTGAAATAAATAACGAACCAATGGAACAATAAACAGGTACGATGCTGCTTCTATCATATTAGCATAAGCAACGAGAAACATAGTTATTACCGTATTTGTAGAGAGTCATTCAAACGAGAAGCTGGAGAGAGATTAGCAATGAATCGAACTAAAGAATAGCTTGAAATAAATAACGAACCAATGGAACAATAAACAGGTACGATGCTGCTTCTATCATATTAGCATAAGCAACGAGAAACATAGTTATTACCGTATTTGTAGAGAGTCATTCAAACGAGAAGCTGGAGAGAGATTCGCAATGAATCGAACTAAAGAATAGCTTGAAATAAATACCGAACCAATTGAACGAAGCACAATAAACAGGTACGATGCTGATTCTATCATTTTAGAATAAGTAACGTAAAACATAGTTATTACCGTATGTGTAGAGAGTCATTTCAAACGAGAAGCTGGAGAGAGATTCGCAATGAATCGAACTAAAGAATAGCTTGAAATAAATAACGAACCAATGGAACAATAAACAGGTACGATGCTGCTTCTATCATATTAGCATAAGCAACGTAAAACATAGTTATTACCGTGTTTGTAGAGAGTCTTTTCAAACGAGAAGCTGGAGAGAGATTCGCAATGAATCGAACTAAAGAATAGCTTGAAATAAATAGCGAACCAATTGAACGAAGCACAATAAACAGGTACGATGCTGCTTCTATCATATTAGAATAAGTAACGTAAAAACATAGTTACTACCGTATTTGTAGAGAGTCATTCAAACGAGAAGCTGGAGATAGATTCGCAATGAATCGAACTAAAGAATAGCTTGAAATAAAATAACGAACCAATGGAACAATAAACAGGTACGATGCTGCTTCTATCATATTAGAATAAGTAACGTAAAACGTAGTTATTACCGTATTTGTAGAGAGTCATTCAAACGAGAAGCTGGAGAGAGATTAGCAATGAATCGAACTAAAGAATAGCTTGAAAATAAATAACGAACCAATGGAACAATAAACAGGTACGATGCTGCTTCTATCATATTAGCATAAGTAACGTAAAACATAGTTATTACCGTATGTGTAGAGAGTCATTCAAACGAGAAGCTGGAGAGAGATTCGCAATGAATCGAACTAAAGAATAGCTTGAAATAAATAACGAACCAATGGAACAATAAACAGGTACGATGCTGCTTCTATCATATTAGCATAAGCAACGTAAAACATAGTTATTACCGTGTTTGTAGAGAGTCTTTCAAACGAGAAGCTGGAGAGAGATTCGCAATGAATCGAACTAAAGAATAGCTTGAAATAAATAGCGAACCAATTGAACGAAGCACAATAAACAGGTACGATGCTGCTTCTATCATATTAGAATAAGTAACGTAAAAACATAGTTATTACCGTATTTGTAGAGAGTCATTCAAACGAGAAGCTGGAGATAGATTCGCAATGAATCGAACTAAAGAATAGCTTGAAATAAATAACGAACCAATGGAACAATAAACAGGTACGATGCTGCTTCTATCATATTAGAATAAGTAACGTAAAACATAGTTATTACCGTATTTGTAGAGAGTCATTCAAACGAGAAGCTGGAGAGAGATTAGCAATGAATCGAACTAAAGAATAGCTTGAAATAAAATAACGAACCAATGGAACAATAAACAGGTACGATGCTGCTTCTATCATATTAGCATAAGCAACGAGAAACATAGTTATTACCGTATTTGTAGAGAGTCATTCAAACGAGAAGCTGGAGATATTCGCAATGAATCGAACTAAAGAATAGCTTGAAATAAATAACGAACCAATGGAACAATAAACAGGTACGATGCTGCTTCTATCATATTAGCATAAGCAACGTAAACATAGTTATTACCGTGTTTGTAGAGAGTCTTTCAAACGAGAAGCTGGAGAGAGATTCGCAATGAATCGAACTAAAGAATAGCTTGAAATAAATAGCGAACCAATTGAACGAAGCACAATAAACAGGTACGATGCTGCTTCTATCATATTAGAATAAGTAACGTAAAACATAGTTATTACCGTATTTGTAGAGAGTCATTCAAACGAGAAGCTGGAGATAGATTCGCAATGAATCGAACTAAAGAATAGCTTGAAATAAATAACGAACCAATGGAACAATAACAGGTACGATGCTGCTTCTATCATATTAGAATAAGTAACGTAAAACATAGTTATACCGTATTTGTAGAGAGTCATTCAAACGAGAAGCTGGAGAGAGATTAGCAATGAATCGAACTAAAGAATAGCTTGAAATAAATAACGAACCAATGAAACAATAAACAGGTACGATGCTGCTTCTATCATATTAGCATAAGCAACGAGAAACATAGTTATTACCGTATTTGTAGAGAGTCATTCAAACGAGAAGCTGGAGAGAGATTCCGCAATGAATCGAACTAAAGAATAGCTTGAAATAAATAACGAACCAATGGAACAATAAACAGGTACGATGCTGCTTCTATCATATTAGCATAAGCAACGAGAAACATAGTTATTACCGTATTTGTAGAGAGTCATTCAAACGAGAAGCTGGAGAGAGATTAGCAATGAATCGAACTAAAGAATAGCTTGAAATAAATGACGAACCAATGGAACAATAAACAGGTAGGATGCTGCTTCTATCATATTAGCATAAGCAACGAGAAACATAGTTATTACCGTATTTGTAGAGAGTCATTCAAACGAGAAGCTGGAGAGAGATTCGCAATGAATCGAACTAAAGAATAGCTTGAAATAAATACCGAACCAATTGAACGAAGCACAATAAACAGGTACGATGCTGATTCTATCATATTAGAATAAGTAACGTAAAACATAGTTATTACCGTATTTGTAGAGAGTCATTCAAACGAGAAGCTGGAGAGAGATTCGCAATGAATCGAACTAAAGAATAGCTTGAAATAAATAACGAACCAATGGAACAATAAACAGGTAGATGCTGCTTCTATCATATTAGCATAAGCAACGTAAAACATAGTTATTACCGTGTTTGTAGAGAGTCTTTCAAACGAGAAGCTGGAGAGAGATTCGCAATGAATCGAACTAAAGAATAGCTTGAAATAAATAGCGAACCAATTGAACGAAGCACAATAAACAGGTACGATGCTGCTTCTATCATATTAGAATAAGTAACGTAAAACATAGTTATTACCGTATGTGTAGAGAGTCATTCAAACGAGAAGCTGGAGAGAGATTCGCAATGAATCGAACTAAAGAATAGCTTGAAAATAAATAACGAACCAATGGAACAATAAACAGGTACGATGCTGCTTCTATCATATTAGCATAAGCAACGTAAAACATAGTTATTACCGTGTTTGTAGAGAGTCTTTCAAACGAGAAGCTGGAGAGAGATTCGCAATGAATCGAACTAAAGAATAGCTTGAAAATAAATAGCGAACCAATTGAACGAAGCACAATAAACAGGTACGATGCTGCTTCTATCATATTAGAATAAGTAACGTAAAACATAGTTATTACCGTATTTGTAGAGAGTCATTCAAACGAGAAGCTGGAGATAGATTCGCAATGAATCGAACTAAAGAATAGCTTGAAATAAATAACGAACCAATGGAACAATAAACAGGTACGATGCTGCTTCTATCATATTAGAATAAGTAACGTAAAACATAGTTATTACCGTATTTGTAGAGAGTCATTCAAACGAGAAGCTGGAGAGAGATTAGCAATGAATCGAACTAAAGAATAGCTTGAAATAAATAACGAACCAATGGAACAATAAACAGGTACGATGCTGCTTCTATCATATTAGCATAAGCAACGAGAAACATAGTTATTACCGTATTTGTAGAGAGTCATTCAAACGAGAAGCTGGAGAGAGATTCGCAATGAATCGAACTAAAGAATAGCTTGAAATAAATAACGAACCAATGGAACAATAAACAGGTACGATGCTGCTTCTATCATATTAGCATGAGCAACGTAAAACATAGTTATTACCGTGTTTGTAGAGAGTCTTTCAAACGAGAAGCTGGAGAGAGATTCGCAATGAATCGAACTAAAGAATAGCTTGAAATAAATAGCGAACCAATTGAACGAGCACAATAAACAGGTACGATGCTGCTTCTATCATATTAGAATAAGTAACGTAAAACATAGTTATTACCGTATTTGTAGAGAGTCATTCAAACGAGAAGCTGGAGATAGATTCGCAATGAATCGAACTAAAGAATAGCTTGAAATAAATAACGAACCAATGGAACAATAACAGGTACGATGCTGCTTTCTATCATATTAGAATAAGTAACGTAAAACATAGTTATTACCGTATTTGTAGAGAGTCATTCAAACGAGAAGCTGGAGAGAGATTAGCAATGAATCGAACTAAAGAATAGCTTGAAATAAATAACGAACCAATGGAACAATAAACAGGTACGATGCTGCTTCTATCATATTAGCATAAGCAACGAGAAACATAGTTATTACCGTATTTGTAGAGAGTCATTCAAACGAGAAGCTGGAGAGAGATTCGCAATGAATCGAACTAAAGAATGGCTTGAAATAAATAACGAACCAATGGAACAATAAACAGGTTACGATGCTGCTTCTATCATATTAGCATAAGCAACGAGAAACATAGTTATTACCGTATTTGTAGAGAGTCATTCAAACGAGAAGCTGGAGAGAGATTAGCAATGAATCGAACTAAAGAATAGCTTGAAATAAATGACGAACCAATGGAACAATAAACAGGTACGATGCTGCTTCTATCATATTAGCATAAGCAACGAGAAACATAGTTATTACCGTATTTGTAGAGAGTCATTCAAACGAGAAGCTGGAGAGAGATTCGCAATGAATCGAACTAAAGAATAGCTTGAAATAAATACCGAACCAATTGAACGAAGCACAATAAACAGGTACGATGCTGATTCTATCATATTAGAATAAGTAACGTAAAACATAGTTATTACCGTATTTGTAGAGAGTCATTCAAACGAGAAGCTGGAGAGAGATTCGCAATGAATCGAACTAAAGAATAGCTTGAAATAAATAACGAACCAATGGAACAATAAACAGGTACGATGATGCTTCTATCATATTAGCATAAGCAACGAGAAACATAGTTATTACCGTATTTGTAGAGAGTCATTGAAACGAGAAGCTGGAGAGAGATTAGCAATGAATCGAACTAAAGAATAGCTTGAAATAAATAGCGAACCAATTGAACGAAGCACAATAAACAGGTACGATGCTGCTTCTATCATATTAGAATAAGTAACGTAAAACATAGTTATTACCGTATTTGTAGAGAGTCATTCAAACGAGAAGCTGGAGAGAGATTCGCAATGAATCGAACTAAAGAATAGCTTGAAATAAATAACGAACCAATCGAACAATAAACAGGTACGATGCTGCTTCTATCATATTAGCATAAGCAACGAGAAACATAGTTATTACCGTATTTGTAGAGAGTCATTCAAACGAGAAGCTGGAGAGAGATTCGCAATGAATCGAACTAAAGAATAGCTTGAAATAAATAACGAACCAATGGAACAATAAACAGGTACGATGCTGCTTCTATCATATTAGCATAAGCAACGAGAAACCTAGTTATTACCGTATTTGTAGAGAGTCATTCAAACGAGAAGCTGGAGAGAGATTCGCAATGAATCGAACTAAAGAATAGCTTGAAATAAATACCGAACCAATTGAACGAAGCACAATAAACAGGTACGATGCTGATTCTATCATATTAGAATAAGTAACGTAAAACATAGTTATTACCGTATTTGTAGAGAGTCATTCAAACGAGAAGCTGGAGAGAGATTCGCAATGAATCGAACTAAAGAATAGCTTGAAATAAATAACGAACCAATGGAACAATAAACAGGTAGATGCTGCTTCTATCATATTAGCATAAGCAACGTAAAACATAGTTATTACCGTGTTTGTAGAGAGTCTTTCAAACGAGAAGCTGGAGAGAGATTCGCAATGAATCGAACTAAAGAATAGCTTGAAATAAATAGCGAACCAATTGAACGAAGCACAATAAACAGGTACGATGCTGCTTCTATCATATTAGAATAAGTAACGTAAAACATAGTTATTACCGTATTTGTAGAGAGTCATTCAAACGAGAAGCTGGAGAAGCTGCAGAGAGATTCGCAATGAATCGAACTGAAGAATAGCTTGAAATAAATAACGAACCAATGGAACAATAAACAGGTACGATGCTGCTTCTATCATATTAGCATAAGCAACGAGAAACATAGTTATTACCGTATTTGTAGAGAGTCATTCAAACCAGAAGCTGGAGAGAGATTCGCAATGAATCGAACTAAAGAATAGCTTGAAATAAATAACGAACCAATGGAACAATAAACAGGCACGATGATGCTTCTATCATATTAGCATAAGCAACGAGAAACATAGTTATTACCGTATTTGTAGAGAGTCATTGAAACGAGAAGCTGGAGAGAGATTAGCAATGAATCGAACTAAAGAATAGCTTGAAATAAATAGCGAACCAATTGAACGAAGCACAATAAACAGGTACGATGCTGCTTCTATCATATTAGAATAAGTAACGTAAAACATAGTTATTACCGTATTTGTAGAGAGTCATTCAAACGAGAAGCTGGAGAGAGATTCGCAATGAATCGAACTAAAGAATAGCTTGAAATAAATAACGAACCAATGGAACAATAAACAGGTACGATGCTGCTTCTATCATATTAGCATAAGCAACGAGAAACATAGTTATTACCGTATTTGTAGAGAGTCATTCAAACGAGAAGCTGGAGAGAGATTCGCAATGAATCGAACTAAAGAATAGCTTGAAATAAATAACGAACCAATGGAACAATAAACAGGTACGATGCTGCTTCTATCATATTAGCATAAGCAACGAGAAACATAGTTATTACCGTATTTGTAGAGAGTCATTCAAACGAGAAGCTGGAGAGAGATTCGCAATGAATCGAACTAAAGAATAGCTTGAAATAAATAACGAACCAATGGAACAATAAACAGGTACGATGCTGCTTCTATCATATTAGCATAAGCAACGTAAAACATAGTTATTACCGTATTTGTAGAGAGTCTTTCAAACGAGAAGCTGGAGAGAGATTCGCAATGAATCGAACTAAGAATAGCTTGAAATAAATAGCGAACCAACGGGACGAAGCAGAATAAACAGGTACGATGCTGCTTCTATCATATTAGCATAAGCAACGAGAAACCTAGTTATTACCGTATTTGTAGAGAGTCATTCAAACGAGAAGCTGGGGAAAGATTCGCAATGAATCGAACTAAAGAATAGCTTGAAATAAATAACGAACCAATGGAACAATAAACAGGTACGATGCTGCTTCTATCATATTAGCATAAGCAACGAGAAACATAGTTATTACCGTATTTGTAGAGAGTCATTCAAACCAGAAGCTGGAGAGAGATTCGCAATGAATCGAACTAAAGAATACCTTGAAATAAATAACGAACCAATGGAACAATAAACAGGTACGATGCCTGCTTCTATCATATTAGCATAAGCAACGAGAAACATAGTTATTACCGTATTTGTAGAGAGTCATTCAAACGAGAAGCTGGAGAGAGATTCGCAATGAATCGAACTAAAGAATAGCTTGAAATAAATAACGAACCAATGGAACAATAAACAGGTACGATGCTGCTTCTATCATATTAGCATAAGCAACGAGAAACATAGTTATTACCGTATTTGTAGAGAGTCTTTCAAACGAGAAGCTGGAGAGAGATTCGCAATGATCGAACTAAAGAATAGCTTGAAATAAATAACGAACCAATGGAACAATAAACAGGTACGATGATGCTTCTATCATATTAGCATAAGCAACGTAAAACATAGTTATTACCGTATTTGTAGAGAGTCTTTCAAACGAGAAGCTGGAGAGAGATTCGCAATGAATCGAACTAAAGAATAGCTTGAAATAAATAGCGAACCAAGGACGAAGCAGAATAAACAGGTACGATGCTGCTTCTATCATATTAGCATAAGCAACGAGAAACCTAGTTATTACCGTATTGTAGAGAGTCATTCAAACGAGAAGCTGGAGAGAGATTCGCAATGAATCGAACTAAAGAATACCTTGAAATAAATAACGAACCAATGGAACAATAAACAGGTACGATGCTGCTTCTATCATATTAGCATAAGCAACGAGAAACATAGTTATTACCGTATTTGTAGAGAGTCATTCAAACGAGAAGCTGGAGAGAGATTCGCAATGAATCGAACTAAAGAATAGCTTGAAATAAATAACGAACCAATGGAACAATAAACAGGTACGATGCTGCTTCTATCATATTAGCATAAGCAACGAGAAACATAGTTATTACCGTATTTGTAGAGAGTCTTTCAAACGAGAAGCTGGAGAGAGATTCGCAATGAATCGAACTAAAGAATAGCTTGAAATAAATAACGAACCAATGGAACAATAAACAGGTACGATGATGCTTCTATCATATTAGCATAAGCAACGTAAAACATAGTTATTACCGTATTTGTAGAGAGTCTTTCAAACGAGAAGCTGGAGAGAGATTCGCAATGAATCGAACTAAAGAATAGCTTGAAATAAATAACGAACCAATGGAACAATAAACAGGTACGATGCTGCTTCTATCATATTAGCATAAGCAACGAGAAACATAGTTATTACCGTATTTGTAGAGAGTCTTTCAAACGAGAAGCTGGAGAGAGATTCGCAATGAATCGAACTAAAGAATAGCTTGAAATAAATAGCGAACCAATTGAACGAAGCACAATAAACAGGTACGATGCTGCTTCTATCATATTAGAATAAGTAACGTAAAACATAGTTATTACCGTATTTGTAGAGAGTCATTCAAACGAGAAAGCTGCAGAGAGATTCGCAATGAATCGAACTGAAGAATAGCTTGAAATAAATAACGAACCAATGGAACAATAAACAGGTACGATGCTGCTTCTATCATATTAGCATAAGCAACGAGAAACATAGTTATTACCGTATTTGTAGAGAGTCATTCAAACCAGAAGCTGGAGAGAGATTCGCAATGAATCGAACTAAAGAATAGCTTGAAATAAATAACGAACCAATGGAACAATAAACAGGTACGATGATGCTTCTATCATATTAGCATAAGCAACGAGAAACACAGTTATTACCGTATTTGTAGAGAGTCATTGAAACGAGAAGCTGGAGAGAGATTAGCAATGAATCGAACTAAAGAATAGCTTGAAATAAATAGCGAACCAATTGAACGAAGCACAATAAACAGGTACGATGCTGCTTCTATCATATTAGAATAAGTAACGTAAAACATAGTTATTACCGTATTTGTAGAGAGTCATTCAAACGAGAAGCTGGAGAGAGATTCGCAATGAATCGAACTAAAGAATAGCTTGAAATAAATAACGAACCAATGGAACAATAAACAGGTACGATGCTGCTTCTATCATATTAGCATAAGCAACGAGAAACATAGTTATTACCGTATTTGTAGAGAGTCATTCAAACGAGAAGCTGGAGAGAGATTCGCAATGAATCGAACTAAAGAATAGCTTGAAATAAATAACGAACCAATGGAACAATAAACAGGTACGATGCTGCTTCTATCATATTAGCATAAGCAACGTAAAACATAGTTATTACCGTATTTGTAGAGAGTCTTTCAAACGAGAAGCTGGAGAGAGATTCGCAATGAATCGAACTAAAGAATAGCTTGAAATAAATAGCGAACCAACGGGACGAAGCAGAATAAACAGGTACGATGCTGCTTCTATCATATTAGCATAAGCAACGAGAAACATAGTTATTACCGTATTTGTAGAGAGTCATTCAAACGAGAAGCTGGAGAAAGATTCGCAATGAATCGAACTAAAGAATAGCTTGAAATAAATAACAAACCAATGGAACAATAAACAGGTACGATGCTGCTTCTATCATATTAGCATAAGCAACGAGAAACATAGTTATTACCGTATTTGTAGAGAGTCATTCAAACCAGAAGCTGGAGAGAGATTCGCAATGAATCGAACTAAAGAATAGCTTGAAATAAATAACGAACCAATGGAACAATAAACAGGTACGATGCTGCTTCTATCATATTAGCATAAGCAACGAGAAACATAGTTATTACCGTATTTGTAGAGAGTCATTCAAACGAGAAGCTGGAGAGAGATTCGCAATGAATCGAACTAAAGAATAGCTTGAAATAAATAACGAACCAATTAAACAATAAACAGGTACGATGATGCTTCTATCATATTAGCATAAGCAACGTAAAACATAGTTATTACCGTATTTGTAGAGAGTCTTTCAAACGAGAAGCTGGAGGGATTCGCAATGAATCGAACTAAAGAATAGCTTGAAATAAATAACGAACCAATGGAACAATAAACAGGTACGATGCTGCTTCTATCATATTAGCATAAGCAACGAG
Source organism: Mesoplodon mirus (assembly GCF_964341445.2). Lineage (NCBI taxonomy): Eukaryota > Metazoa > Chordata > Mammalia > Artiodactyla > Ziphiidae > Mesoplodon > Mesoplodon mirus. The sequence goes on along the minus strand of NW_028294461.1, from coordinate 50,601 downwards.
AAACATAGTTATTACCGTATTTGTAGAGAGTCTTTCAAACGAGAAGCTGGAGAGAGATTCGCAATGAATCGAACTAAAGAATAGCTTGAAATAAATAGCGAACCAATTGAACGAAGCACAATAAACAGGTACGATGATTCTTCTATCATATTAGCATAAGCAACGAGAAACATAGTTATTACCGTATTTGTAGAGAGTCTTTCAAACGAGAAGCTGGAGAGAGATTCGCAATGAATCGAACTAAAGAATAGCTTGAAATAAATAGCGAACCAATTGAACGAAGCACAATAAACAGGTACGATGCTGCTTCTATCATATTAGCATAAGCAACGAGAAACATAGTTATTACCGTATTTGTAGAGAGTCATTCAAACGAGAAGCTGGAGAGAGATTAGCAATGAATCGAACTAAAGAATAGCATGAAATAAATAACGAACCAATGGAACAATAAACAGGTACGATGCTGCTTCTATCATATTAGGATAAGCAACGAAAAACATAGTTATTACCGTATTTGTAGAGAGTCATTCAAACGAGAAGCTGGAGAGAGATTCGCAATGAATCGAACTAAAGAATAGCTTGAAATAAATAACGAACCAATGGAACAATAAACAGGTACGATGATGCTTCTATCATATTAGCATAAGCAACGAGAAACATAGTTATTACCGTATTTGTAGAGAGTCATTCAAACGAGAAGCTGGAGAGAGATTCGCAATGAATCGAACTAAAGAATAGCTTGAAATAAATAACGAACCAATGGAACAATAAACAGGTACGATGCTGCTTCTATCATATTAGCATAAGCAACGAGAAACATAGTTATTACCGTATTTGTAGAGAGTCATTCAAACGAGAAGCTGGAGAGAGATTCGCAATGAATCGAACTAAAGAATAGCTTGAAATAAATAACGAACCAATGGAACAATAAACAGGTACGATGCTGCTTCTCTCATATTAGAATAAGTAACGTAAAACATAGTTATAACCGTATTTGTAGAGAGTCTTTCAAACGAGAAGCTGGAGAGAGATTCGCAATGAATCGAACTAAAGAATAGCTTGAAATAAATAACGAACCAATGGAACAATAAACAGGTACGATGATGCTTCTATCATATTAGCATAAGCAAAGTAAAACATAGTTATTACCGTATTTCTAGAGAGTCATTCAAACGAGAAGCTGGAGAGAGATTCGCAATGAATCGAACTAAAGAATAGCTTGAAATAAATAACGAACCAATGGAACAATAAACAGGTACGATGCTGCTTCTATCATATTAGCATAAGCAACGAGAAACATAGTTATTACGGTATTTGTAGAGAGTCATTCAAACGAGAAGCTGGAGAGAGATTCGCAATGAATCGAACTAAAGAATAGCATGAAATAAATAACGAACCAATGGAACAATAAACAGGTACGATGATGCTTCTATCATATTAGCATAAGCAACGAGAAACATAGTTATTACCGTATTTGTAGAGAGTCATTCAAACGAGAAGCTGGAGAGAGATTCGCAATGAATCGAACTAAAGAATAGCTTGAAATAAATAACGAACCAATGGAACAATAAACAGGTACAATGCTGCTTCTATCATATTAGCATAAGCAACGAGAAACATAGTTATTACCGTATTTGTAGAGAGTCATTCAAACGAGAAGCTGGAGAGAGATTCGCAATGAATCGAACTAAAGAATAGCTTGAAATAAATAACGAACCAATGGAACAATAAACAGGTACGATGCTGCTTCTATCATATTAGCATAAGCAACGAGAAACATAGTTATTACCGTATTTGTAGAGAGTCATTCAAACGAGAAGCTGGAGAGAGATTCGCAATGAATCGAACTAAAGAATAGCTTGAAATAAATAACGAACCAATGGAACAATAAACAGGTACGATGCTGCTTCTATCATATTAGGATAAGCAACGAAAAACATAGTTATTACCGTATTTGTAGAGAGTCTTTCAAACGAGAAGCTGGAGAGAGATTCGCAATGAATCGAACTAAAGAATAGCTTGAAATAAATAACGAACCAATGGAACAATAAACAGGTACGATGATGCTTCTATCATATTAGCATAAGCAACGAGAAACATAGTTATTACCGTATTTGTAGAGAGTCATTCAAACGAGAAGCTGGAGAGAGATTCGCAATGAATCGAACTAAAGAATAGCTTGAAATAAATAACGAACCAATTAAACAATAAACAGGTACGATGATGCTTCTATCATATTAGCATAAGCAACGTAAAACATAGTTATTACCGTATTTGTAGAGAGTCTTTCAAACGAGAAGCTGGAGGGATTCGCAATGAATCGAACTAAAGAATAGCTTGAAATAAATAACGAACCAATGGAACAATAAACAGGTACGATGCTGCTTCTATCATATTAGCATAAGCAACGAGAAACATAGTTATTACCGTATTTGTAGAGAGTCATTCAAACCAGAAGCTGGAGAGAGATTCGCAATGAATCGAACTAAAGAATAGCTTGAAATAAATAACGAACCAATGGAACAATAAACAGGTACGATGCTGCTTCTATCATATTAGCATAAGCAACGAGAAACATAGTTATTACCGTATTTGTAGAGAGTCATTCAAACGAGAAGCTGGAGAGAGATTCGCAATGAATCGAACTAAAGAATAGCTTGAAATAAATAACGAACCAATTAAACAATAAACAGGTACGATGATGCTTCTATCATATTAGCATAAGCAACGTAAAACATAGTTATTACCGTATTTGTAGAGAGTCTTTCAAACGAGAAGCTGGAGGGATTCGCAATGAATCGAACTAAAGAATAGCTTGAAATAAATAACGAACCAATGGAACAATAAACAGGTACGATGCTGCTTCTATCATATTAGCATAAGCAACGAGAAACATAGTTATTACCGTATTTGTAGAGAGTCTTTCAAACGAGAAGCTGGAGAGAGATTCGCAATGAATCGAACTAAAGAATAGCTTGAAATAAATAGCGAACCAATTGAACGAAGCACAATAAACAGGTACGATGATTCTTCTATCATATTAGCATAAGCAACGAGAAACATAGTTATTACCGTATTTGTAGAGAGTCTTTCAAACGAGAAGCTGGAGAGAGATTCGCAATGAATCGAACTAAAGAATAGCTTGAAATAAATAGCGAACCAATTGAACGAAGCACAATAAACAGGTACGATGCTGCTTCTATCATATTAGCATAAGCAACGAGAAACATAGTTATTACCGTATTTGTAGAGAGTCATTCAAACGAGAAGCTGGAGAGAGATTAGCAATGAATCGAACTAAAGAATAGCATGAAATAAATAACGAACCAATGGAACAATAAACAGGTACGATGCTGCTTCTATCATATTAGGATAAGCAACGAAAAACATAGTTATTACCGTATTTGTAGAGAGTCATTCAAACGAGAAGCTGGAGAGAGATTCGCAATGAATCGAACTAAAGAATAGCTTGAAATAAATAACGAACCAATGGAACAATAAACAGGTACGATGATGCTTCTATCATATTAGCATAAGCAACGAGAAACATAGTTATTACCGTATTTGTAGAGAGTCATTCAAACGAGAAGCTGGAGAGAGATTCGCAATGAATCGAACTAAAGAATAGCTTGAAATAAATAACGAACCAATGGAACAATAAACAGGTACGATGCTGCTTCTATCATATTAGCATAAGCAACGAGAAACATAGTTATTACCGTATTTGTAGAGAGTCATTCAAACGAGAAGCTGGAGAGAGATTCGCAATGAATCGAACTAAAGAATAGCTTGAAATAAATAACGAACCAATGGAACAATAAACAGGTACGATGCTGCTTCTCTCATATTAGAATAAGTAACGTAAAACATAGTTATAACCGTATTTGTAGAGAGTCTTTCAAACGAGAAGCTGGAGAGAGATTCGCAATGAATCGAACTAAAGAATAGCTTGAAATAAATAACGAACCAATGGAACAATAAACAGGTACGATGATGCTTCTATCATATTAGCATAAGCAAAGTAAAACATAGTTATTACCGTATTTCTAGAGAGTCATTCAAACGAGAAGCTGGAGAGAGATTCGCAATGAATCGAACTAAAGAATAGCTTGAAATAAATAACGAACCAATGGAACAATAAACAGGTACGATGCTGCTTCTATCATATTAGCATAAGCAACGAGAAACATAGTTATTACGGTATTTGTAGAGAGTCATTCAAACGAGAAGCTGGAGAGAGATTCGCAATGAATCGAACTAAAGAATAGCATGAAATAAATAACGAACCAATGGAACAATAAACAGGTACGATGATGCTTCTATCATATTAGCATAAGCAACGAGAAACATAGTTATTACCGTATTTGTAGAGAGTCATTCAAACGAGAAGCTGGAGAGAGATTCGCAATGAATCGAACTAAAGAATAGCTTGAAATAAATAACGAACCAATGGAACAATAAACAGGTACGATGCTGCTTCTATCATATTAGCATAAGCAACGAGAAACATAGTTATTACCGTATTTGTAGAGAGTCATTCAAACGAGAAGCTGGAGAGAGATTCGCAATGAATCGAACTAAAGAATAGCTTGAAATAAATAACGAACCAATGGAACAATAAACAGGTACGATGCTGCTTCTATCATATTAGCATAAGCAACGAGAAACATAGTTATTACCGTATTTGTAGAGAGTCATTCAAACGAGAAGCTGGAGAGAGATTCGCAATGAATCGAACTAAAGAATAGCTTGAAATAAATAACGAACCAATGGAACAATAAACAGGTACGATGCTGCTTCTATCATATTAGGATAAGCAACGAAAAACATAGTTATTACCGTATTTGTAGAGAGTCTTTCAAACGAGAAGCTGGAGAGAGATTCGCAATGAATCGAACTAAAGAATAGCTTGAAATAAATAACGAACCAATGGAACAATAAACAGGTACGATGATGCTTCTATCATATTAGCATAAGCAACGAAAAACATAGTTATTACCGTATTTGTAGAGAGTCATTCAAACGAGAAGCTGGAGAGAGATTCGCAATGAATCGAACTAAAGAATAGCTTGAAATAAATAACGAACCAATGGAACAATAAACAGGTACGATGATTCTTCTATCATATTAGCATAAGCAACGAGAAACATAGTTATTACCGTGTTTGTAGAGAGTCATTCAAACGAGAAGCTGGAGAGAGATTCGCAATAAATCGAACTAAAGAATAGCTTGAAATAAATAGCGAACCAATGGAACAATAAACAGGTACGATGCTGCTTCTATCATATTAGCATAAGCAACGAGAAACATAGTTATTACCGTATTTGTAGAGAGTCATTCAAACGAGAAGCTGGAGAGAGATTCGCAATGAATCGAACTAAAGAATAGCTTGAAATTAATAGCGAACCAATGGAACAATAAACAGGTACGACGCTGCTTCTATCATATTAGCATAAGCAACGAGAAACATAGTTATTACCGTATTTGTAGAGAGTCATTCAAACGAGAAGCTGGAGAGAGATTCGCAATGAATCGAACTAAAGAATAGCTTGAAATAAATAACGAACCAATGGAACAATAAACAGGTACGATGCTGCTTCTATCATATTAGAATAAGTAACGTAAAACATAGTTATTACCGTATTTGTAGAGAGTCTTTCAAACGAGAAGCTGGAGAGAGATTCGCAATGAATCGAACTAAAGAATAGCTTGAAATAAATAACGAACCAATGGAACAATAAACAGGTACGATGATGCTTCTATCATATTAGGCATAAGCAAAGTAAAACATAGTTATTACCGTATTTCTAGAGAGTCATTCAAACGAGAAGCTGGAGAGAGATTCGCAATGAATCGAACTAAAGAATAGCTTGAAATAAATAACGAACCAATGGAACAATAAACAGGTACGATGCTGCTTCTATCATATTAGCATAAGCAACGAGAAACATAGTTATTACCGTATTTGTAGAGAGTCATTCAAACGAGAAGCTGGAGAAAGATTCGCAATGAATCGAACTAAAGAATAGCTTGAAATAAATAACGAACCAATGGAACAATAAACAGGTACGATGCTGCTTCTATCATATTAGCATAAGCAACGAGAAACATAGTTATTACCGTATTTGTAGAGAGTCATTCAAACCAGAAGCTGGAGAGAGATTCGCAATGAATCGAACTAAAGAATAGCTTGAAATAAATAACGAACCAATGGAACAATAAACAGGTACGATGCTGCTTCTATCATATTAGCATAAGCAACGAGAAACATAGTTATTACCGTATTTGTAGAGAGTCATTCAAACGAGAAGCTGGAGAGAGATTCGCAATGAATCGAACTAAAGAATAGCTTGAAATAAATAACGAACCAATGGAACAATAAACAGGTACGATGCTGCTTCTATCATATTAGCATAAGCAACGAGAAACATAGTTATTACCGTATTTGTAGAGAGTCTTTCAAACGAGAAGCTGGAGAGAGATTCGCAATGAATCGAACTAAAGAATAGCTTGAAATAAATAACGAACCAATGGAACAATAAACAGGTACGATGATGCTTCTATCATATTAGCATAAGCAACGTAAAACATAGTTATTACCGTATTTGTAGAGAGTCTTTCAAACGAGAAGCTGGAGAGAGATTCGCAATGAATCGAACTAAAGAATAGCTTGAAATAAATAACGAACCAATGGAACAATAAACAGGTACGATGCTGCTTCTATCATATTAGAATAAGTAACGTAAAACATAGTTATTACCGTATTTGTAGAGAGTCTTTCAAACGAGAAGCTGGAGAGAGATTCGCAATGAATCGAACTAAAGAATAGCTTGAAATAAATAACGAACCAATGGAACAATAAACAGGTACGATGATGCTTCTATCATATTAGCATAAGCAACGAGAAACATAGTTATTACCGTATTTGTAGAGAGTCATTCAAACGAGAAGCTGGAGAAAGATTCGCAATGAATCGAACTAAAGAATAGCTTGAAATAAATAACGAACCAATGGAACAATAAACAGGTACGATGCTGCTTCTATCATATTAGCATAAGCAACGAGAAACATAGTTATTACCGTATTTGTAGAGAGTCATTCAAACCAGAAGCTGGAGAGAGATTCGCAATGAATCGAACTAAAGAATAGCTTGAAATAAATAACGAACCAATGGAACAATAAACAGGTACGATGCTGCTTCTATCATATTAGCATAAGCAACGAGAAACATAGTTATTACCGTATTTGTAGAGAGTCATTCAAACGAGAAGCTGGAGAGAGATTCGCAATGAATCGAACTAAAGAATAGCTTGAAATAAATAACGAACCAATGGAACAATAAACAGGTACGATGCTGCTTCTATCATATTAGCATAAGCAACGAGAAACATAGTTATTACCGTATTTGTAGAGAGTCTTTCAAACGAGAAGCTGGAGAGAGATTCGCAATGAATCGAACTAAAGAATAGCTTGAAATAAATAACGAACCAATGGAACAATAAACAGGTACGATGATGCTTCTATCATATTAGCATAAGCAACGTAAAACATAGTTATTACCGTATTTGTAGAGAGTCTTTCAAACGAGAAGCTGGAGAGAGATTCGCAATGAATCGAACTAAAGAATAGCTTGAAATAAATAACGAACCAATGGAACAATAAACAGGTACGATGCTGCTTCTATCATATTAGCATAAGCAACGAGAAACATAGTTATTACCGTATTTGTAGAGAGTCTTTCAAACGAGAAGCTGGAGAGAGATTCGCAATGAATCGAACTAAAGAATAGCTTGAAATAAATAGCGAACCAATTGAACGAAGCACAATAAACAGGTACGATGATTCTTCTATCATATTAGCATAAGCAACGAGAAACATAGTTATTACCGTATTTGTAGAGAGTCTTTCAAACGAGAAGCTGGAGAGAGATTCGCAATGAATCGAACTAAAGAATAGCTTGAAATAAATAGCGAACCAATTGAACGAAGCACAATAAACAGGTACGATGCTGCTTCTATCATATTAGCATAAGCAACGAGAAACATAGTTATTACCGTATTTGTAGAGAGTCATTCAAACGAGAAGCTGGAGAGAGATTAGCAATGAATCGAACTAAAGAATAGCATGAAATAAATAACGAACCAATGGAACAATAAACAGGTACGATGCTGCTTCTATCATATTAGCATAAGCAACGAGAAACATAGTTATTACCGTATTTGTAGAGAGTCTTTCAAACGAGAAGCTGGAGAGAGATTCGCAATGAATCGAACTAAAGAATAGCTTGAAATAAATAACGAACCAATGGAACAATAAACAGGTACGATGATGCTTCTATCATATTAGCATAAGCAACGAGAAACATAGCTATTACCGTATTTGTAGAGAGTCTTTCAAACGAGAAGCTGGAGAGAGATTCGCAATGAATCGAACTAAAGAATAGCTTGAAATAAATAACGAACCAATGGAACAATAAACAGGTACGATGATGCTTCTATCATATTAGCATAAGCAACGTAAAACATAGTTATTACCGTATTTGTAGAGAGTCTTTCAAACGAGAAGCTGGAGAGAGATTCGCAATGAATCGAACTAAAGAATAGCTTGAAATAAATAACGAACCAATGGAACAATAAACAGGTACGATGCTGCTTCTATCATATTAGCATAAGCAACGAGAAACATAGTTATTACCGTATTTGTAGAGAGTCTTTCAAACGAGAAGCTGGAGAGAGATTCGCAATGAATCGAACTAAAGAATAGCTTGAAATAAATAGCGAACCAATTGAACGAAGCACAATAAACAGGTACGATGATTCTTCTATCATATTAGCATAAGCAACGAGAAACATAGTTATTACCGTATTTGTAGAGAGTCTTTCAAACGAGAAGCTGGAGAGAGATTCGCAATGAATCGAACTAAAGAATAGCTTGAAATAAATAGCGAACCAATTGAACGAAGCACAATAAACAGGTACGATGCTGCTTCTATCATATTAGCATAAGCAACGAGAAACATAGTTATTACCGTATTTGTAGAGAGTCATTCAAACGAGAAGCTGGAGAGAGATTAGCAATGAATCGAACTAAAGAATAGCATGAAATAAATAACGAACCAATGGAACAATAAACAGGTACGATGCTGCTTCTATCATATTAGGATAAGCAACGAAAAACATAGTTATTACCGTATTTGTAGAGAGTCATTCAAACGAGAAGCTGGAGAGAGATTCGCAATGAATCGAACTAAAGAATAGCTTGAAATAAATAACGAACCAATGGAACAATAAACAGGTACGATGCTGCTTCTATCATATTAGCATAAGCAACGAGAAACATAGTTATTACCGTATTTGTAGAGAGTCTTTCAAACGAGAAGCTGGAGAGAGATTCGCAGTGAATCGAACTAAAGAATAGCTTGAAATAAATAACGAACCAATGGAACAATAAACAGGTACGATGCTGCTTCTATCATATTAGCATAAGCAACGAGAAACATAGTTATTACCGTATTTGTAGAGAGTCTTTCAAACGAGAAGCTGGAGAGAGATTCGCAATGAATCGAACTAAAGAATAGCTTGAAATAAATAGCGAACCAATTGAACGAAGCACAATAAACAGGTACGATGCTGCTTCTATCATATTAGCATAAGCAACGAGAAACATAGTTATTACCGTATTTGTAGAGAGTCTTTCAAACGAGAAGCTGGAGAGAGATTCGCAATGAATCGAACTAAAGAATAGCTTGAAATAAATAGCGAACCAATTGAACGAAGCACAATAAACAGGTACGATGCTGCTTCTATCATATTAGCATAAGCAACGAGAAACATAGTTATTACCGTATTTGTAGAGAGTCATTCAAACGAGAAGCTGGAGAGAGATTAGCAATGAATCGAACTAAAGAATAGCTTGAAATAAATAACGAACCAATGGAACAATAAACAGGTACGATGCTGCTTCTCTCATATTAGAATAAGTAACGTAAAACATAGTTATTACCGTATTTGTAGAGAGTCTTTCAAACGAGAAGCTGGAGAGAGATTCGCAATGAATCGAACTAAAGAATAGCTTGAAATAAATAACGAACCAATGGAACAATAAACAGGTACGATGCTGCTTCTATCATATTAGCATAAGCAACGAGAAACATAGTTATTACCGTATTTGTAGAGAGTCATTCAAACGAGAAGCTGGAGAGAGATTCGCAATGAATCGAACTAAAGAATAGCTTGAAATAAATAACGAACCAATGGAACAATAAACAGGTACGATGCTGCTTCTATCATATTAGGATAAGCAACGAAAAACATAGTTATTACCGTATTTGTAGAGAGTCTTTCAAACGAGAAGCTGGAGAGAGATTCGCAGTGAATCGAACTAAAGAATAGCTTGAAATAAATAACGAACCAATGGAACAATAAACAGGTACGATGCTGCTTCTATCATATTAGCATAAGCAACGAGAGACATAGTTATTACCGTATTTGTAGAGAGTCATTCAAACGAGAAGCTGGAGAGAGATTCGCAATGAATCGAACTAAAGAATAGCTTGAAATAAATAACGAACCAATGGAACAATAAACAGGTACGATGCTGCTTCTATCATATTAGCATAAGCAACGAGAAACATAGTTATTACCGTATTTTTAGAGAGTCATTCAAACGAGAAGCTGGAGAGAGATTCGCAATGAATCGAACTAAAGAATAGCTTGAAATAAATAACGAACCAATGGAACAATAAACAGGTACGATGATGCTTCTATCATATTAGCATAAGCAAAGTAAAACATAGTTATTACCGTATTTCTAGAGAGTCATTCAAACGAGAAGCTGGAGAGAGATTCGCAATGAATCGAACTAAAGAATAGCTTGAAATAAATAACGAACCAATGGAACAATAAACAGGTACGATGCTGCTTCTATCATATTAGCATAAGCAACGAGAAACATAGTTATTACCGTATTTGTAGAGAGTCATTCAAACGAGAAGCTGGAGAGAGATTCGCAATAAATCGAACTAAAGAATAGCTTGAAATAAATAGCGAAAAAATGGAACAATAAACAGGTACGATGCTGCTTCTATCATATTAGCATAAGCAACGAGAAACATAGTTATTACCGTATTTGTAGAGAGTCATTCAAACGAGAAGCTGGAGAGAGATTCGCAATGAATCGAACTAAAGAATAGCTTGAAATTAATAGCGAACCAATGGAACAATAAACAGGTACGACGCTGCTTCTATCATATTAGCATAAGCAACGAGAAACATAGTTACTACCGTATTTGTAGAGAGTCATTCAAACGAGAAGCTGGAGAGAGATTCGCAATGAATCGAACTAAAGAATAGCTTGAAATAAATAACGAACCAATGGAACAATAAACAGGTACGATGCTGCTTCTATCATATTAGAATAAGTAACGTAAAACATAGTTATTACCGTATTTGTAGAGAGTCTTTCAAACGAGAAGCTGGAGAGAGATTCGCAATGAATCGAACTAAAGAATAGCTTGAAATAAATAACGAACCAATGGAACAATAAACAGGTACGATGATGCTTCTATCATATTAGCATAAGCAAAGTAAAACATAGTTATTACCGTATTTCTAGAGAGTCATTCAAACGAGAAGCTGGAGAGAGATTCGCAATGAATCGAACTAAAGAATAGCTTGAAATAAATAACGAACCAATGGAACAATAAACAGGTACGATGCTGCTTCTATCATATTAGCATAAGCAACGAGAGACATAGTTATTACCGTATTTGTAGAGAGTCATTCAAACGAGAAGCTGGAGAGAGATTCGCAATGAATCGAACTAAGGAATAGCTTGAAATAAATAACGAACCAATGGAACAATAAACAGGTACGATGCTGCTTCTATCATATTAGCATAAGCAACGAGAAACATAGTTATTACCGTATTTTTAGAGAGTCATTCAAACGAGAAGCTGGAGAGAGATTCGCAATGAATCGAACTAAAGAATAGCTTGAAATAAATAACGAACCAATGGAACAATAAACAGGTACGATGATGCTTCTATCATATTAGCATAAGCAAAGTAAAACATAGTTATTACCGTATTTCTAGAGAGTCATTCAAACGAGAAGCTGGAGAGAGATTCGCAATGAATCGAACTAAAGAATAGCTTGAAATAAATAACGAACCAATGGAACAATAAACAGGTACGATGCTGCTTCTATCATATTAGCATAAGCAACGAGAAACATAGTTATTACCGTATTTGTAGAGAGTCATTCAAACGAGAAGCTGGAGAGAGATTCGCAATAAATCGAACTAAAGAATAGCTTGAAATAAATAGCGAAAAAATGGAACAATAAACAGGTACGATGCTGCTTCTATCATATTAGCATAAGCAACGAGAAACATAGTTATTACCGTATTTGTAGAGAGTCATTCAAACGAGAAGCTGGAGAGAGATTCGCAATGAATCGAACTAAAGAATAGCTTGAAATTAATAGCGAACCAATGGAACAATAAACAGGTACGACGCTGCTTCTATCATATTAGCATAAGCAACGAGAAACATAGTTACTACCGTATTTGTAGAGAGTCATTCAAACGAGAAGCTGGAGAGAGATTCGCAATGAATCGAACTAAAGAATAGCTTGAAATAAATAACGAACCAATGGAACAATAAACAGGTACGATGCTGCTTCTATCATATTAGAATAAGTAACGTAAAACATAGTTATTACCGTATTTGTAGAGAGTCTTTCAAACGAGAAGCTGGAGAGAGATTCGCAATGAATCGAACTAAAGAATAGCTTGAAATAAATAACGAACCAATGGAACAATAAACAGGTACGATGATGCTTCTATCATATTAGCATAAGCAAAGTAAAACATAGTTATTACCGTATTTCTAGAGAGTCATTCAAACGAGAAGCTGGAGAGAGATTCGCAATGAATCGAACTAAAGAATAGCTTGAAATAAATAACGAACCAATGGAACAATAAACAGGTACGATGCTGCTTCTATCATATTAGCATAAGCAACGAGAAACATAGTTATTACCGTATTTGTAGAGAGTCATTCAAACGAGAAGCTGGAGAGAGATTCGCAATGAATCGAACTAAAGAATAGCTTGAAATAAATAACGAACCAATGGAACAATAAACAGGTACGATGCTGCTTCTATCATATTAGCATAAGCAACGAGAAACATAGTTATTACCGTATTTGTAGAGAGTCATTCAAACGAGAAGCTGGAGAAAGATTCGCAATGAATCGAACTAAAGAATAGCTTGAAATAAATAACGAACCAATGGAACAATAAACAGGTACGATGCTGCTTCTATCATATTAGCATAAGCAACGAGAAACATAGTTATTACCGTATTTGTAGAGAGTCATTCAAACCAGAAGCTGGAGAGAGATTCGCAATGAATCGAACTAAAGAATAGCTTGAAATAAATAACGAACCAATGGAACAATAAACAGGTACGATGCTGCTTCTATCATATTAGCATAAGCAACGAGAAACATAGTTATTACCGTATTTGTAGAGAGTCATTCAAACGAGAAGCTGGAGAGAGATTCGCAATGAATCGAACTAAAGAATAGCTTGAAATAAATAACGAACCAATGGAACAATAAACAGGTACGATGCTGCTTCTATCATATTAGCATAAGCAACGAGAAACATAGTTATTACCGTATTTGTAGAGAGTCTTTCAAACGAGAAGCTGGAGAGAGATTCGCAATGAATCGAACTAAAGAATAGCTTGAAATAAATAACGAACCAATGGAACAATAAACAGGTACGATGATGCTTCTATCATATTAGCATAAGCAACGTAAAACATAGTTATTACCGTATTTGTAGAGAGTCATTCAAACGAGAAGCTGGAGAGAGATTAGCAATGAATCGAACTAAAGAATAGCTTGAAATAAATAACGAACCAATGGAACAATAAACAGGTACGATGCTGCTTCTCTCATATTAGAATAAGTAACGTAAAACATAGTTATTACCGTATTTGTAGAGAGTCTTTCAAACGAGAAGCTGGAGAGAGATTCGCAATGAATCGAACTAAAGAATAGCTTGAAATAAATAACGAACCAATGGAACAATAAACAGGTACGATGATGCTTCTATCATATTAGCATAAGCAAAGTAAAACATAGTTATTACCGTATTTCTAGAGAGTCATTCAAACGAGAAGCTGGAGAGAGATTCGCAATGAATCGAACTAAAGAATAGCTTGAAATAAATAACGAACCAATGGAACAATAAACAGGTACGATGCTGCTTCTATCATATTAGCATAAGCAACGAGAAACATAGTTATTACCGTATTTGTAGAGAGTCATTCAAACGAGAAGCTGGAGAGAGATTCGCAATGAATCGAACTAAAGAATAGCTTGAAATAAATAACGAACCAATGGAACAATAAACAGGTACGATGCTGCTTCTATCATATTAGCATAAGCAACGAGAAACATAGTTATTACCGTATTTGTAGAGAGTCATTCAAACGAGAAGCTGGAGAAAGATTCGCAATGAATCGAACTAAAGAATAGCTTGAAATAAATAACGAACCAATGGAACAATAAACAGGTACGATGCTGCTTCTATCATATTAGCATAAGCAACGAGAAACATAGTTATTACCGTATTTGTAGAGAGTCATTCAAACAGAAGCTGGAGAGAGATTCGCAATGAATCGAACTAAAGAATAGCTTGAAATAAATAACGAACCAATGGAACAATAAACAGGTACGATGCTGCTTCTATCATATTAGCATAAGCAACGAGAAACATAGTTATTACCGTATTTGTAGAGAGTCATTCAAACGAGAAGCTGGAGAGAGATTCGCAATGAATCGAACTAAAGAATAGCTTGAAATAAATAACGAACCAATGGAACAATAAACAGGTACGATGCTGCTTCTATCATATTAGCATAAGCAACGAGAAACATAGTTATTACCGTATTTGTAGAGAGTCTTTCAAACGAGAAGCTGGAGAGAGATTCGCAATGAATCGAACTAAAGAATAGCTTGAAATAAATAACGAACCAATGGAACAATAAACAGGTACGATGATGCTTCTATCATATTAGCATAAGCAACGTAAAACATAGTTATTACCGTATTTGTAGAGAGTCTTTCAAACGAGAAGCTGGAGAGAGATTCGCAATGAATCGAACTAAAGAATAGCTTGAAATAAATAACGAACCAATGGAACAATAAACAGGTACGATGCTGCTTCTATCATATTAGCATAAGCAACGAGAAACATAGTTATTACCGTATTTGTAGAGAGTCTTTCAAACGAGAAGCTGGAGAGAGATTCGCAATGAATCGAACTAAAGAATAGCTTGAAATAAATAGCGAACCAATTGAACGAAGCACAATAAACAGGTACGATGATTCTTCTATCATATTAGCATAAGCAACGAGAAACATAGTTATTACCGTATTTGTAGAGAGTCTTTCAAACGAGAAGCTGGAGAGAGATTCGCAATGAATCGAACTAAAGAATAGCTTGAAATAAATAGCGAACCAATTGAACGAAGCACAATAAACAGGTACGATGCTGCTTCTATCATATTAGCATAAGCAACGAGAAACATAGTTATTACCGTATTTGTAGAGAGTCATTCAAACGGGAAGCTGGAGAGAGATTAGCAATGAATCGAACTAAAGAATAGCATGAAATAAATAACGAACCAATGGAACAATAAACAGGTACGATGCTGCTTCTATCATATTAGGATAAGCAACGAAAAACATAGTTATTACCGTATTTGTAGAGAGTCATTCAAACGAGAAGCTGGAGAGAGATTCGCAATGAATCGAACTAAAGAATAGCTTGAAATAAATAACGAACCAATGGAACAATAAACAGGTACGATGCTGCTTCTCTCATATTAGAATAAGTAACGTAAAACATAGTTATTACCGTATTTGTAGAGAGTCTTTCAAACGAGAAGCTGGAGAGAGATTCGCAATGAATCGAACTAAAGAATAGCTTGAAATAAATAACGAACCAATGGAACAATAAACAGGTACGATGATGCTTCTATCATATTAGCATAAGCAAAGTAAAACATAGTTATTACCGTATTTCTAGAGAGTCATTCAAACGAGAAGCTGGAGAGAGATTCGCAATGAATCGAACTAAAGAATAGCTTGAAATAAATAACGAACCAATGGAACAATAAACAGGTACGATGCTGCTTCTATCATATTAGCATAAGCAACGAGAAACATAGTTATTACCGTATTTGTAGAGAGTCATTCAAACGAGAAGCTGGAGAGAGATTCGCAATGAATCGAACTAAAGAATAGCATGAAATAAATAACGAACCAATGGAACAATAAACAGGTACGATGATGCTTCTATCATATTAGCATAAGCAACGAGAAACATAGTTATTACCGTATTTGTAGAGAGTCATTCAAACGAGAAGCTGGAGAGAGATTCGCAATGAATCGAACTAAAGAATAGCTTGAAATAAATAACGAACCAATGGAACAATAAACAGGTACGATGCTGCTTCTATCATATTAGCATAAGCAACGAGAAACATAGTTATTACCGTATTTGTAGAGAGTCATTCAAACGAGAAGCTGGAGAGAGATTCGCAATGAATCGAACTAAAGAATAGCTTGAAATAAATAACGAACCAATGGAACAATAAACAGGTACGATGCTGCTTCTATCATATTAGCATAAGCAACGAGAAACATAGTTATTACCGTATTTGTAGAGAGTCATTCAAACGAGAAGCTGGAGAGAGATTCGCAATGAATCGAACTAAAGAATAGCTTGAAATAAATAACGAACCAATGGAACAATAAACAGGTACGATGCTGCTTCTATCATATTAGGATAAGCAACGAAAAACATAGTTATTACCGTATTTGTAGAGAGTCTTTCAAACGAGAAGCTGGAGAGAGATTCGCAATGAATCGAACTAAAGAATAGCTTGAAATAAATAACGAACCAATGGAACAATAAACAGGTACGATGATGCTTCTATCATATTAGCATAAGCAACGAAAAACATAGTTATTACCGTATTTGTAGAGAGTCATTCAAACGAGAAGCTGGAGAGAGATTCGCAATGAATCGAACTAAAGAATAGCTTGAAATAAATAACGAACCAATGGAACAATAAACAGGTACGATGCTGCTTCTATCATATTAGCATAAGCAACGAGAAACATAGTTATTACCGTATTTTTAGAGAGTCATTCAAACGAGAAGCTGGAGAGAGATTCGCAATGAATCGAACTAAAGAATAGCTTGAAATAAATAACGAACCAATGGAACAATAAACAGGTACGATGCTGCTTCTATCATATTAGGATAAGCAACGAAAAACATAGTTATTACCGTATTTGTAGAGAGTCTTTCAAACGAGAAGCTGGAGAGAGATTCGCAATGAATCGAACTAAAGAATAGCTTGAAATAAATAACGAACCAATGGAACAATAAACAGGTACGATGACGCTTCTATCATATTAGCATAAGCAACGAAAAACATAGTTATTACCGTATTTGTAGAGAGTCATTCAAACGAGAAGCTGGAGAGAGATTCGCAATGAATCGAACTAAAGAATAGCTTGAAATAAATAACGAACCAATGGAACAATAAACAGGTACGATGCTGCTTCTATCATATTAGCATAAGCAACGAGAAACATAGTTATTACCGTATTTGTAGAGAGTCATTCAAACGAGAAGCTGGAGAGAGATTCGCAATGAATCGAACTAAAGAATAGCTTGAAATAAATAACGAACCAATGGAACAATAAACAGGTACGATGCTGCTTCTATCATATTAGCATAAGCAACGAGAAACATAGTTATTACCGTATTTTTAGAGAGTCATTCAAACGAGAAGCTGGAGAGAGATTCGCAATGAATCGAACTAAAGAATAGCTTGAAATAAATAACGAACCAATGGAACAATAAACAGGTACGATGCTGCTTCTATCATATTAGCATAAGCAACGAGAAACATAGTTATTACCGTATTTGTAGAGAGTCATTCAAACGAGAAGCTGGAGAGAGATTCGCAATGAATCGAACTAAAGAATAGCTTGAAATAAATAACGAACCAATGGAACAATAAACAGGTACGATGCTGCTTCTATCATATTAGCATAAGCAACGAGAAACATAGTTATTACCGTATTTGTAGAGAGTCATTCAAACGAGAAGCTGGAGAGAGATTCGCAATGAATCGAACTAAAGAATAGCTTGAAATAAATAACGAACCAATGGAACAATAAACAGGTACGATGCTGCTTCTATCATATTAGGATAAGCAACGAAAAACATAGTTATTACCGTATTTGTAGAGAGTCTTTCAAACGAGAAGCTGGAGAGAGATTCGCAATGAATCGAACTAAAGAATAGCTTGAAATAAATAACGAACCAATGGAACAATAAACAGGTACGATGATGCTTCTATCATATTAGCATAAGCAACGAAAAACATAGTTATTACCGTATTTGTAGAGAGTCATTCAAACGAGAAGCTGGAGAGAGATTCGCAATGAATCGAACTAAAGAATAGCTTGAAATAAATAACGAACCAATGGAACAATAAACAGGTACGATGATTCTTCTATCATATTAGCATAAGCAACGAGAAACATAGTTTTTACCGTGTTTGTAGAGAGTCATTCAAACGAGAAGCTGGAGAGAGATTAGCAATGAATCGAACTAAAGAATAGCATGAAATAAATAACGAACCAATGGAACAATAAACAGGTACGATGATGCTTCTATCATATTAGCATAAGCAACGAGAAACATAGTTATTACCGTATTTGTAGAGAGTCATTCAAACGAGAAGCTGGAGAGAGATTCGCAATGAATCGAACTAAAGAATAGCTTGAAATAAATAACGAACCAATGGAACAATAAACAGGTACGATGCTGCTTCTATCATATTAGCATAAGCAACGAGAAACATAGTTATTACCGTATTTGTAGAGAGTCATTCAAACGAGAAGCTGGAGAGAGATTCGCAATGAATCGAACTAAAGAATAGCTTGAAATAAATAACGAACCAATGGAACAATAAACAGGTACGATGCTGCTTCTATCATATTAGCATAAGCAACGAGAAACATAGTTATTACCGTATTTTTAGAGAGTCATTCAAACGAGAAGCTGGAGAGAGATTCGCAATGAATCGAACTAAAGAATAGCTTGAAATAAATAACGAACCAATGGAACAATAAACAGGTACGATGCTGCTTCTCTCATATTAGAATAAGTAACGTAAAACATAGTTATTACCGTATTTGTAGAGAGTCTTTCAAACGAGAAGCTGGAGAGAGATTCGCAATGAATCGAACTAAAGAATAGCTTGAAATAAATAACGAACCAATGGAACAATAAACAGGTACGATGATGCTTCTATCATATTAGCATAAGCAAAGTAAAACATAGTTATTACCGTATTTCTAGAGAGTCATTCAAACGAGAAGCTGGAGAGAGATTCGCAATGAATCGAACTAAAGAATAGCTTGAAATAAATAACGAACCAATGGAACAATAAACAGGTACGATGCTGCTTCTATCATATTAGCATAAGCAACGAGAAACATAGTTATTACCGTATTTGTAGAGAGTCATTCAAACGAGAAGCTGGAGAGAGATTCGCAATGAATCGAACTAAAGAATAGCTTGAAATAAATAGCGAACCAATGGAACAATAAACAGGTACGATGCTGCTTCTATCATATTAGCATAAGCAACGAGAAACATAGTTATTACCGTATTTGTAGAGAGTCATTCAAACGAGAAGCTGGAGAGAGATTCGCAATGAATCGAACTAAAGAATAGCTTGAAATTAATAGCGAACCAATGGAACAATAAACAGGTACGACGCTGCTTCTATCATATTAGCATAAGCAACGAGAAACATAGTTATTACCGTATTTGTAGAGAGTCATTCAAACGAGAAGCTGGAGAGAGATTCGCAATGAATCGAACTAAAGAATAGCTTGAAATAAATAACGAACCAATGGAACAATAAACAGGTACGATGCTGCTTCTATCATATTAGAATAAGTAACGTAAAACATAGTTATTACCGTATTTGTAGAGAGTCTTTCAAACGAGAAGCTGGAGAGAGATTCGCAATGAATCGAACTAAAGAATAGCTTGAAATAAATAACGAACCAATGGAACAATAAACAGGTACGATGATGCTTCTATCATATTAGCATAAGCAAAGTAAAACATAGTTATTACCGTATTTCTAGAGAGTCATTCAAACGAGAAGCTGGAGAGAGATTCGCAATGAATCGAACTAAAGAATAGCTTGAAATAAATAACGAACCAATGGAACAATAAACAGGTACGATGCTGCTTCTATCATATTAGCATAAGCAACGAGAAACATAGTTATTACCGTATTTGTAGAGAGTCATTCAAACGAGAAGCTGGAGAGAGATTCGCAATGAATCGAACTAAAGAATAGCTTGAAATAAATAGCGAACCAATGGAACAATAAACAGGTACGATGCTGCTTCTATCATATTAGCATAAGCAACGAGAAACATAGTTATTACCGTATTTGTAGAGAGTCATTCAAACGAGAAGCTGGAGAGAGATTCGCAATGAATCGAACTAAAGAATAGCTTGAAATAAATAACGAACCAATGGAACAATAAACAGGTACGATGCTGCTTCTATCATATTAGCATAAGCAACGAGAAACATAGTTATTACCGTATTTTTAGAGAGTCATTCAAACGAGAAGCTGGAGAGAGATTCGCAATGAATCGAACTAAAGAATAGCTTGAAATAAATAACGAACCAATGGAACAATAAACAGGTACGATGCTGCTTCTATCATATTAGCATAAGCAACGAGAAACATAGTTATTACCGTATTTGTAGAGAGTCATTCAAACGAGAAGCTGGAGAGAGATTCGCAATGAATCGAACTAAAGAATAGCTTGAAATAAATAACGAACCAATGGAACAATAAACAGGTACGATGCTGCTTCTATCATATTAGCATAAGCAACGAGAAACATAGTTATTACCGTATTTGTAGAGAGTCATTCAAACGAGAAGCTGGAGAGAGATTCGCAATGAATCGAACTAAAGAATAGCTTGAAATAAATAACGAACCAATGGAACAATAAACAGGTACGATGCTGCTTCTATCATATTAGGATAAGCAACGAAAAACATAGTTATTACCGTATTTGTAGAGAGTCTTTCAAACGAGAAGCGGGAGAGAGATTCGCAATGAATCGAACTAAAGAATAGCTTGAAATAAATAACGAACCAATGGAACAATAAACAGGTACGATGATGCTTCTATCATATTTGCATAAGCAACGAAAAACATAGTTATTACCGTATTTGTAGAGAGTCATTCAAACGAGAAGCTGGAGAGAGATTCGCAATGAATCGAACTAAAGAATAGCTTGAAATAAATAACGAACCAATGGAACAATAAACAGGTACGATGATTCTTCTATCATATTAGCATAAGCAACGAGAAACATAGTTTTTACCGTGTTTGTAGAGAGTCATTCAAACGAGAAGCTGGAGAGAGATTAGCAATGAATCGAACTAAAGAATAGCATGAAATAAATAACGAACCAATGGAACAATAAACAGGTACGATGATGCTTCTATCATATTAGCATAAGCAACGAGAAACATAGTTATTACCGTATTTGTAGAGAGTCATTCAAACGAGAAGCTGGAGAGAGATTCGCAATGAATCGAACTAAAGAATAGCTTGAAATAAATAACGAACCAATGGAACAATAAACAGGTACGATGCTGCTTCTATCATATTAGCATAAGCAACGAGAAACATAGTTATTACCGTATTTGTAGAGAGTCATTCAAACGAGAAGCTGGAGAGAGATTCGCAATGAATCGAACTAAAGAATAGCTTGAAATAAATAACGAACCAATGGAACAATAAACAGGTACGATGCTGCTTCTATCATATTAGCATAAGCAACGAGAAACATAGTTATTACCGTATTTTTAGAGAGTCATTCAAACGAGAAGCTGGAGAGAGATTCGCAATGAATCGAACTAAAGAATAGCTTGAAATAAATAACGAACCAATGGAACAATAAACAGGTACGATGCTGCTTCTCTCATATTAGAATAAGTAACGTAAAACATAGTTATTACCGTATTTGTAGAGAGTCTTTCAAACGAGAAGCTGGAGAGAGATTCGCAATGAATCGAACTAAAGAATAGCTTGAAATAAATAACGAACCAATGGAACAATAAACAGGTACGATGATGCTTCTATCATATTAGCATAAGCAAAGTAAAACATAGTTATTACCGTATTTCTAGAGAGTCATTCAAACGAGAAGCTGGAGAGAGATTCGCAATGAATCGAACTAAAGAATAGCTTGAAATAAATAACGAACCAATGGAACAATAAACAGGTACGATGCTGCTTCTATCATATTAGCATAAGCAACGAGAAACATAGTTATTACCGTATTTGTAGAGAGTCATTCAAACGAGAAGCTGGAGAGAGATTCGCAATGAATCGAACTAAAGAATAGCTTGAAATAAATAGCGAACCAATGGAACAATAAACAGGTACGATGCTGCTTCTATCATATTAGCATAAGCAACGAGAAACATAGTTATTACCGTATTTGTAGAGAGTCATTCAAACGAGAAGCTGGAGAGAGATTCGCAATGAATCGAACTAAAGAATAGCTTGAAATTAATAGCGAACCAATGGAACAATAAACAGGTACGACGCTGCTTCTATCATATTAGCATAAGCAACGAGAAACATAGTTATTACCGTATTTGTAGAGAGTCATTCAAACGAGAAGCTGGAGAGAGATTCGCAATGAATCGAACCAAAGAATAGCTTGAAATAAATAACGAACCAATGGAACAATAAACAGGTACGATGCTGCTTCTATTCATATTAGAATAAGTAACGTAAAACATAGTTATTACCGTATTTGTAGAGAGTCTTTCAAACGAGAAGCTGGAGAGAGATTCGCAATGAATCGAACTAAAGAATAGCTTGAAATAAATAACGAACCAATGGAACAATAAACAGGTACGATGATGCTTCTATCATATTAGCATAAGCAAAGTAAAACATAGTTATTACCGTATTTCTAGAGAGTCATTCAAACGAGAAGCTGGAGAGAGATTCGCAATGAATCGAACTAAAGAATAGCTTGAAATAAATAACGAACCAATGGAACAATAAACAGGTACGATGCTGCTTCTATCATATTAGCATAAGCAACGAGAAACATAGTTATTACCGTATTTGTAGAGAGTCATTCAAAC
Organism: Mesoplodon mirus; assembly: GCF_964341445.2. NCBI lineage: Eukaryota > Metazoa > Chordata > Mammalia > Artiodactyla > Ziphiidae > Mesoplodon > Mesoplodon mirus. The sequence continues at coordinate 27,280 of NW_028294461.1, read as the reverse complement.
GAGAAGCTGGAGAGAGATTCGCAATGAATCGAACTAAAGAATAGCTTGAAATAAATAGCGAACCAATGGAACAATAAACAGGTACGATGCTGCTTCTATCATATTAGCATAAGCAACGAGAAACATAGTTATTACCGTATTTGTAGAGAGTCATTCAAACGAGAAGCTGGAGAGAGATTCGCAATGAATCGAACTAAAGAATAGCTTGAAATAAATAACGAACCAATGGAACAATAAACAGGTACGATGCTGCTTCTATCATATTAGCATAAGCAACGAGAAACATAGTTATTACCGTATTTCTAGAAAGTCATTCAAACGAGAAGCTGGAGAGAGATTCGCAATGAATCGAACTAAAGAATAGCTTGAAATAAATAACGAACCAATGGAACAATAAACAGGTACGATGCTGCTTCTATCATATTAGCATAAGCAACGTAAAACATAGTTATTACCGTATTTGTAGAGAGTCATTCAAACCAGAAGCTGGAGAGAGATTCGCAATGAATCGAACTAAAGAATAGCTTGAAATAAATAACGAACCAATGGAACAATAAACAGGTACGATGATGCTTCTATCATATTAGCATAAGCAACGAGAAACATAGTTATTACCGTATTTGTAGAGAGTCATTCAAACGAGAAGCTGGAGAGAGATTAGCAATGAATCGAACTAAAGAATAGCTTGAAATAAATAACGAACCAATGGAACAATAAACAGGTACGATGCTGCTTCTATCATATTAGCATAAGCAAAGTAAAACATAGTTGTTACCGTATTTGTAAAGAGTCATTCAAACGAGAAGCTGGAGAGAGATTAGCAATGAATCGAACTAAAGAATAGCTTGAAATAAATAACGAACCAATGGAACAATAAACAGGTACGATGATTCTTCTATCATATTAGCATAAGCAACGAGAAACATAGTTATTACCGTATTTGTAGAGAGTCATTCAAACGAGAAGCTGGAGAGAGATTCGCAATGAATCGAACTAAAGAATAGCATGAAATAAATAACGAACCAATGGAACAATAAACAGGTACGATGATTCTTATATCATATTAGCATAAGCAAAGTAAAACATAGTTATTACCGTATTTGTAGAGAGTCATTCAAACGAGAAGCTGGAGAGAGATTCGCAATGAATCGAACTAAAGAATAGCTTGAAATAAATAGCGAACCAATGGAACAATAAACAGGTACGATGCTGCTTCTATCATATTAGCATAAGCAACGAGAAACATAGTTATTACCGTATTTGTAGAGAGTCATTCAAACGAGAAGCTGGAGAGAGATTCGCAATGAATCGAACTAAAGAATAGCTTGAAATAAATAACGAACCAATGGAACAATATACAGGTACGATGCTGCTTCTATCATATTAGTATAAGCAACGAGAAACATAGGTATTACCGTATTTCTAGAAAGTCATTCAAACGAGAAGCTGGAGAGAGATTCGCAATGAATCGAACTAAAGAATAGCATGAAATAAATAACGAACCAATGGAACAATAAACAGGTACGATGATTCTTCTATCATATTAGCATAAGCAAAGTAAAACATAGTTATTACCGTATTTGTAGAGAGTCATTCAAACGAGAAGCTGGAGAGAGATTCGCAATGAATCGAACTAAAGAATAGCTTGAAATAAATAGCGAACCAATGGAACAATAAACAGGTACGATGCTGCTTCTATCATATTAGCATAAGCAACGAGAAACATAGTTATTACCGTATTTGTAGAGAGTCATTCAAACGAGAAGCTGGAGAGAGATTCGCAATGAATCGAACTAAAGAATAGCTTGAAATAAATAACGAACCAATGGAACAATAAACAGGTACGATGCTGCTTCTATCATATTAGCATAAGCAACGAGAAACATAGTTATTACCGTATTTCTAGAAAGTCATTCAAACGAGAAGCTGGAGAGAGATTCGCAATGAATCGAACTAAAGAATAGCTTGAAATAAATAACGAACCAATGGAACAATAACAGGTACGATGCTGCTTCTATCATATTAGCATAAGCAACGTAAAACATAGTTATTACCGTATTTGTAGAGAGTCATTCAAACCAGAAGCTGGAGAGAGATTCGCAATGAATCGAACTAAAGAATAGCTTTAAATAAATAACGAACCAATGGAACAATAAACAGGTACGATGATGCTTCTATCATATTAGCATAAGCAACGAGAAACATAGTTATTACCGTATTTGTAGAGAGTCATTCAAACGAGAAGCTGGAGAGAGATTAGCAATGAATCGAACTAAAGAATAGCTTGAAATAAATAACGAACCAATGGAACAATAAACAGGTACGATGCTGCTTCTATCATATTAGCATAAGCAAAGTAAAACATAGTTATTACCGTATTTGTAGAGAGTCATTCAAACGAGAAGCTGGAGAGAGATTAGCAATGAATCGAACTAAAGAATAGCTTGAAATAAATAACGAACCAATGGAACAATAAACAGGTACGATGATGCTTCTATCATATTAGCATAAGCAAAGTAAAACATAGTTATTACCGTATTTCTAGAGAGTCATTCAAACGAGAAGCTGGAGAGAGATTCGCAATGAATCGAACTAAAGAATAGCTTGAAATAAATAACGAACCAATGGAACAATAAACAGGTACGATGCTGCTTCTATCATATTAGCATAAGCAACGAGAAACATAGTTATTACCGTATTTGTAGAGAGTCATTCAAACGAGAAGCTGGAGAGAGATTCGCAATGAATCGAACTAAAGAATAGCTTGAAATAAATAGCGAACCAATGGAACAATAAACAGGTACGATGCTGCTTCTATCATATTAGCATAAGCAACGAGAAACATAGTTATTACCGTATTTGTAGAGAGTCATTCAAACGAGAAGCTGGAGAGAGATTCGCAATGAATCGAACTAAAGAATAGCTTGAAATTAATAGCGAACCAATGGAACAATAAACAGGTACGACGCTGCTTCTATCATATTAGCATAAGCAACGAGAAACATAGTTATTACCGTATTTGTAGAGAGTCATTCAAACGAGAAGCTGGAGAGAGATTCGCAATGAATCGAACTAAAGAATAGCTTGAAATAAATAACGAACCAATGGAACAATAAACAGGTACGATGCTGCTTCTATCATATTAGAATAAGTAACGTAAAACATAGTTATTACCGTATTTGTAGAGAGTCTTTCAAACGAGAAGCTGGAGAGAGATTCGCAATGAATCGAACTAAAGAATAGCTTGAAATAAATAACGAACCAATGGAACAATAAACAGGTACGATGATGCTTCTATCATATTAGCATAAGCAAAGTAAAACATAGTTATTACCGTATTTCTAGAGAGTCATTCAAACGAGAAGCTGGAGAGAGATTCGCAATGAATCGAACTAAAGAATAGCTTGAAATAAATAACGAACCAATGGAACAATAAACAGGTACGATGCTGCTTCTATCATATTAGCATAAGCAACGAGAAACATAGTTATTACCGTATTTGTAGAGAGTCATTCAAACGAGAAGCTGGAGAGAGATTCGCAATGAATCGAACTAAAGAATAGCTTGAAATAAATAGCGAACCAATGGAACAATAAACAGGTACGATGCTGCTTCTATCATATTAGCATAAGCAACGAGAAACATAGTTATTACCGTATTTGTAGAGAGTCATTCAAACGAGAAGCTGGAGAGAGATTCGCAATGAATCGAACTAAAGAATAGCTTGAAATTAATAGCGAACCAATGGAACAATAAACAGGTACGATGCTGCTTCTATCATATTAGCATAAGCAACGAGAAACATAGTTATTACCGTATTTGTAGAGAGTCATTCAAACGAGAAGCTGGAGAGAGATTCGCAATGAATCGAACTAAAGAATAGCTTGAAATAAATAACGAACCAATGGAACAATAAACAGGTACGATGCTGCTTCTATCATATTAGCATAAGCAACGAGAAACATAGTTATTACCGTATTTCTAGAAAGTCATTCAAACGAGAAGCTGGAGAGAGATTCGCAATGAATCGAACTAAAGAATAGCTTGAAATAAATAACGAACCAATGGAACAATAAACAGGTACGATGCTGCTTCTATCATATTAGCATAAGCGACGTAAAACATAGTTATTACCGTATTTGTAGAGAGTCATTCAAACCAGAAGCTGGAGAGAGATTCGCAATGAATCGAACTAAAGAATAGCTTGAAATAAATAACGAACCAATGGAACAATAAACAGGTACGATGATGCTTCTATCATATTAGCATAAGCAACGAGAAACATAGTTATTACCGTATTTGTAGAGAGTCATTCAAACGAGAAGCTGGAGAGAGATTAGCAATGAATCGAACTAAAGAATAGCTTGAAATAAATAACGAACCAATGGAACAATAAACAGGTACGATGCTGCTTCTATCATATTAGCATAAGCAAAGTAAAACATAGTTATTACCGTATTTGTAGAGAGTCATTCAAACGAGAAGCTGGAGAGAGATTAGCAATGAATCGAACTAAAGAATAGCTTGAAATAAATAACGAACCAATGGAACAATAAACAGGTACGATGATTCTTCTATCATATTAGCATAAGCAACGAGAAACATAGTTCTTACCGTATTTGTAGAGAGTCATTCAAACGAGAAGCTGGGGAGAGATTCGCGATGAATCGAACTAAAGAATAGCATGAAATAAATAACGAACCAATGGAACAATAAACAGGTACGATGATTCTTCTATCATATTAGCATAAGCAAAGTAAAACAAAGTTATTACCGTATTTGTAGAGAGTCATTCAAACGAGAAGCTGGAGAGAGATTCGCAATGAATCGAACTAAAGAATAGCTTGAAATAAATAGCGAACCAATGGAACAATAAACAGGTACGATGCTGCTTCTATCATATTAGCATAAGCAACGAGAAACATAGTTATTACCGTATTTGTAGAGAGTCATTCAAACGAGAAGCTGGAGAGAGATTCGCAATGAATCGAACTAAAGAATAGCTTGAAATAAATAACGAACCAATGGAACAATAAACAGGTACGATGCTGCTTCTATCATATTAGCATAAGCAACGAGAAACATAGTTATTACCGTATTTCTAGAAAGTCATTCAAACGAGAAGCTGGAGAGAGATTCGCAATGAATCGAACTAAAGAATAGCTTGAAATAAATAACGAACCAATGGAACAATAAACAGGTACGATGCTGCTTCTATCATATTAGAATAAGTAACGTAAAACATAGTTATTACCGTATTTGTAGAGAGTCATTCAAACGAGAAGCTGGAGAGAGATTCGCAATGAATCGAACTAAAGAATAGCTTGAAATAAATAACGAACCAATGGAACAATAAACAGGTACGATGCTGCTTCTATCATATTAGCATAAGCAAAGTAAAACATAGTTATTACCGTATTTGTAGAGAGTCATTCAAACGAGAAGCTGGAGAGAGATTAGCAATGAATCGAACTAAAGAATAGCTTGAAATAAATAACGAACCAATGGAACAATAAACAGGTACGATGATTCTTCTATCATATTAGCATAAGCAACGAGAAACATAGTTGTTACCGTATTTGTAGAGAGTCATTCAAACGAGAAGCTGGGGAGAGATTCGCGATGAATCGAACTAAAGAATAGCATGAAATAAATAACGAACCAATGGAACAATAAACAGGTACGATGATTCTTCTATCATATTAGCATAAGCAAAGTAAAACATAGTTATTACCGTATTTGTAGAGAGTCATTCAAACGAGAAGCTGGAGAGAGATTCGCAATGAATCGAACTAAAGAATAGCTTGAAATAAATAGCGAACCAATGGAACAATAAACAGGTACGATGCTGCTTCTTTCATATTAGCATAAGCAACGAGAAACATAGTTATTACCGTATTTGTAGAGAGTCATTCAAACGAGAAGCTGGAGAGAGATTCGCAATGAATCGAGCTAAAGAATAGCTTGAAATAAATAACGAACCAATGGAACAATAAACAGGTACGATGCTGCTTCTATCATATTAGCATAAGCAACGAGAAACATAGTTATTACCGTATTTCTAGAAAGTCATTCAAACGAGAAGCTGGAGAGAGATTCGCAATGAATCGAACTAAAGAATAGCTTGAAATAAATAACGAACCAATGGAACAATAAACAGGTACGATGCTGCTTCTATCATATTAGCATAAGCAACGAGAAACATAGTTATTACCGTATTTGTAGAGAGTCATTCAAACGAGAAGCTGGAGAGAGATTCGCAATGAATCGAACTAAAGAATAGCTTGAAATAAATAGCGAACCAATGGAACAATAAACAGGTACGATGCTGCTTCTATCATATTAGCATAAGCAACGAGAAACATAGTTATTACCGTATTTGTAGAGAGTCATTCAAACGAGAAGCTGGAGAGAGATTCGCAATGAATCGAACTAAAGAATAGCTTGAAATTAATAGCGAACCAATGGAACAATAAACAGGTACGACGCTGCTTCTATCATATTAGCATAAGCAACGAGAAACATAGTTATTACCGTATTTGTAGAGAGTCATTCAAACGAGAAGCTGGAGAGAGATTCGCAATGAATCGAACTAAAGAATAGCTTGAAATAAATAACGAACCAATGGAACAATAAACAGGTACGATGCTGCTTCTATCATATTAGAATAAGTAACGTAAAACATAGTTATTACCGTATTTGTAGAGAGTCTTTCAAACGAGAAGCTGGAGAGAGATTCGCAATGAATCGAACTAAAGAATAGCTTGAAATAAATAACGAACCAATGGAACAATAAACAGGTACGATGATGCTTCTATCATATTAGCATAAGCAAAGTAAAACATAGTTATTACCGTATTTCTAGAGAGTCATTCAAACGAGAAGCTGGAGAGAGATTCGCAATGAATCGAACTAAAGAATAGCTTGAAATAAATAACGAACCAATGGAACAATAAACAGGTACGATGCTGCTTCTATCATATTAGCATAAGCAACGAGAAACATAGTTATTACCGTATTTGTAGAGAGTCATTCAAACGAGAAGCTGGAGAGAGATTCGCAATGAATCGAACTAAAGAATAGCTTGAAATAAATAGCGAACCAATGGAACAATAAACAGGTACGATGCTGCTTCTATCATATTAGCATAAGCAACGAGAAACATAGTTATTACCGTATTTGTAGAGAGTCATTCAAACGAGAAGCTGGAGAGAGATTCGCAATGAATCGAACTAAAGAATAGCTTGAAATTAATAGCGAACCAATGGAACAATAAACAGGTACGATGCTGCTTCTATCATATTAGCATAAGCAACGAGAAACATAGTTATTACCGTATTTGTAGAGAGTCATTCAAACGAGAAGCTGGAGAGAGATTCGCAATGAATCGAACTAAAGAATAGCTTGAAATAAATAACGAACCAATGGAACAATAAACAGGTACGATGCTGCTTCTATCATATTAGCATAAGCAACGAGAAACATAGTTATTACCGTATTTCTAGAAAGTCATTCAAACGAGAAGCTGGAGAGAGATTCGCAATGAATCGAACTAAAGAATAGCTTGAAATAAATAACGAACCAATGGAACAATAAACAGGTACGATGCTGCTTCTATCATATTAGCATAAGCGACGTAAAACATAGTTATTACCGTATTTGTAGAGAGTCATTCAAACCAGAAGCTGGAGAGAGATTCGCAATGAATCGAATTAAAGAATAGCTTGAAATAAATAACGAACCAATGGAACAATAAACAGGTACGATGATGCTTCTATCATATTAGCATAAGCAACGAGAAACATAGTTATTACCGTATTTGTAGAGAGTCATTCAAACGAGAAGCTGGAGAGAGATTAGCAATGAATCGAACTAAAGAATAGCTTGAAATAAATAACGAACCAATGGAACAATAAACAGGTACGATGCTGCTTCTATCATATTAGCATAAGCAAAGTAAAACATAGTTATTACCGTATTTGTAGAGAGTCATTCAAACGAGAAGCTGGAGAGAGATTAGCAATGAATCGAACTAAAGAATAGCTTGAAATAAATAACGAACCAATGGAACAATAAACAGGTACGATGATTCTTCTATCATATTAGCATAAGCAACGAGAAACATAGTTGTTACCGTATTTGTAGAGAGTCATTCAAACGAGAAGCTGGGGAGAGATTCGCGATGAATCGAACTAAAGAATAGCATGAAATAAATAACGAACCAATGGAACAATAAACAGGTACGATGATTCTTCTATCATATTAGCATAAGCAAAGTAAAACATAGTTATTACCGTATTTGTAGAGAGTCATTCAAACGAGAAGCTGGAGAGAGATTCGCAATGAATCGAACTAAAGAATAGCTTGAAATAAATAGCGAACCAATGGAACAATAAACAGGTACGATGCTGCTTCTATCATATTAGCATAAGCAACGAGAAACATAGTTATTACCGTATTTGTAGAGAGTCATTCAAACGAGAAGCTGGAGAGAGATTCGCAATGAATCGAACTAAAGAATAGCTTGAAATAAATAACGAACCAATGGAACAATAAACAGGTACGATGCTGCTTCTATCATATTAGCATAAGCAACGAGAAACATAGTTATTACCGTATTTCTAGAAAGTCATTCAAACGAGAAGCTGGAGAGAGATTCGCAATGAATCGAACTAAAGAATAGCTTGAAATAAATAACGAACCAATGGAACAATAAACAGGTACGATGCTGCTTCTATCATATTAGAATAAGTAACGTAAAACATAGTTATTACCGTATTTGTAGAGAGTCATTCAAACGAGAAGCTGGAGAGAGATTCGCAATGAATCGAACTAAAGAATAGCTTGAAATAAATAACGAACCAATGGAACAATAAACAGGTACGATGCTGCTTCTATCATATTAGCATAAGCAAAGTAAAACATAGTTATTACCGTATTTGTAGAGAGTCATTCAAACGAGAAGCTGGAGAGAGATTAGCAATGAATCGAACTAAAGAATAGCTTGAAATAAATAACGAACCAATGGAACAATAAACAGGTACGATGATTCTTCTATCATATTAGCATAAGCAACGAGAAACATAGTTGTTACCGTATTTGTAGAGAGTCATTCAAACGAGAAGCTGGGGAGAGATTCGCGATGAATCGAACTAAAGAATAGCATGAAATAAATAACGAACCAATGGAACAATAAACAGGTACGATGATTCTTCTATCATATTAGCATAAGCAAAGTAAAACATAGTTATTACCGTATTTGTAGAGAGTCATTCAAACGAGAAGCTGGAGAGAGATTCGCAATGAATCGAACTAAAGAATAGCTTGAAATAAATAGCGAACCAATGGAACAATAAACAGGTACGATGCTGCTTCTTTCATATTAGCATAAGCAACGAGAAACATAGTTATTACCGTATTTGTAGAGAGTCATTCAAACGAGAAGCTGGAGAGAGATTCGCAATGAATCGAGCTAAAGAATAGCTTGAAATAAATAACGAACCAATGGAACAATAAACAGGTACGATGCTGCTTCTATCATATTAGCATAAGCAACGAGAAACATAGTTATTACCGTATTTCTAGAAAGTCATTCAAACGAGAAGCTGGAGAGAGATTCGCAATGAATCGAACTAAAGAATAGCTTGAAATAAATAACGAACCAATGGAACAATAAACAGGTACGATGCTGCTTCTATCATATTAGAATAAGTAACGTAAAACATAGTTATTACCGTATTTGTAGAGAGTCATTCAAACGAGAAGCTGGAGAGAGATTCGCAATGAATCGAACTAAAGAATAGCTTGAAATAAATAACGAACCAATGGAACAATAAACAGGTACGATGATGCTTCTATCATATTAGCATAAGCAAAGTAAAACATAGTTATTACCGTATTTCTAGAGAGTCATTCAAACGAGAAGCTGGAGAGAGATTCGCAATGAATCGAACTAAAGAATAGCTTGAAATAAATAACGAACCAATGGAACAATAAACAGGTACGATGCTGCTTCTATCATATTAGCATAAGCAACGAGAAACATACTTATTACCGTATTTGTAGAGAGTCATTCAAACGAGAAGCTGGAGAGAGATTCGCAATGAATCGAACTAAAGAATAGCTTGAAATAAATAACGAACCAATGGAACAATAAACAGGTACGATGCTGCTTCTATCATATTAGCATAAGCAACGAGAAACATAGTTATTACCGTATTTCTAGAAAGTCATTCAAACGAGAAGCTGGAGAGAGATTCGCAATGAATCGAACTAAAGAATAGCTTGAAATAAATAACGAACCAATGGAACAATAAACAGGTACGATGCTGCTTCTATCATATTAGCATAAGCAACGAGAAACATAGTTGTTACCGTATTTGTAGAGAGTCATTCAAACGAGAAGCTGGGGAGAGATTCGCGATGAATCGAACTAAAGAATAGCATGAAATAAATAACGAACCAATGGAACAATAAACAGGTACGATGATTCTTCTATCATATTAGCATAAGCAAAGTAAAACATAGTTATTACCGTATTTGTAGAGAGTCATTCAAACGAGAAGCTGGAGAGAGATTCGCAATGAATCGAACTAAAGAATAGCTTGAAATAAATAGCGAACCAATGGAACAATAAACAGGTACGATGCTGCCTCTATCATATTAGCATAAGCAAAGTAAAACATAGTTATTACCGTATTTGTAGAGAGTCATTCAAACGAGAAGCTGGAGAGAGATTAGCAATGAATCGAACTAAAGAATAGCTTGAAATAAATAACGAACCAATGGAACAATAAACAGGTACGATGATTCTTCTATCATATTAGCATAAGCAACGAGAAACATAGTTGTTACCGTATTTGTAGAGAGTCATTCAAACGAGAAGCTGGGGAGAGATTCGCGATGAATCGAACTAAAGAATAGCATGAAATAAATAACGAACCAATGGAACAATAAACAGGTACGATGATTCTTCTATCATATTAGCATAAGCAAAGTAAAACATAGTTATTACCGTATTTGTAGAGAGTCATTCAAACGAGAAGCTGGAGAGAGATTCGCAATGAATCGAACTAAAGAATAGCTTGAAATAAATAGCGAACCAATGGAACAATAAACAGGTACGATGCTGCTTCTTTCATATTAGCATAAGCAACGAGAAACATAGTTATTACCGTATTTGTAGAGAGTCATTCAAACGAGAAGCTGGAGAGAGATTCGCAATGAATCGAGCTAAAGAATAGCTTGAAATAAATAACGAACCAATGGAACAATAAACAGGTACGATGCTGCTTCTATCATATTAGCATAAGCAACGAGAAACATAGTTATTACCGTATTTCTAGAAAGTCATTCAAACGAGAAGCTGGAGAGAGATTCGCAATGAATCGAACTAAAGAATAGCTTGAAATAAATAACGAACCAATGGAACAATAAACAGGTACGATGATTCTTCTATCATATTAGCATAAGCAACGAGAAACATAGTTGTTACCGTATTTGTAGAGAGTCATTCAAACGAGAAGCTGGGGAGAGATTCGCGATGAATCGAACTAAAGAATAGCATGAAATAAATAACGAACCAATGGAACAATAAACAGGTACGATGATTCTTCTATCATATTAGCATAAGCAAAGTAAAACATAGTTATTACCGTATTTGTAGAGAGTCATTCAAACGAGAAGCTGGAGAGAGATTCGCAATGAATCGAACTAAAGAATAGCTTGAAATAAATAGCGAACCAATGGAACAATAAACAGGTACGATGCTGCTTCTTTCATATTAGCATAAGCAACGAGAAACATAGTTATTACCGTATTTGTAGAGAGTCATTCAAACGAGAAGCTGGAGAGAGATTCGCAATGAATCGAGCTAAAGAATAGCTTGAAATAAATAACGAACCAATGGAACAATAAACAGGTACGATGCTGCTTCTATCATATTAGCATAAGCAACGAGAAACATAGTTATTACCGTATTTCTAGAAAGTCATTCAAACGAGAAGCTGGAGAGAGATTCGCAATGAATCGAACTAAAGAATAGCTTGAAATAAATAACGAACCAATGGAACAATAAACAGGTACGATGCTGCTTCTATCATATTAGAATAAGTAACGTAAAACATAGTTATTACCGTATTTGTAGAGAGTCATTCAAACGAGAAGCTGGAGAGAGATTCGCAATGAATCGAACTAAAGAATAGCTTGAAATAAATAACGAACCAATGGAACAATAAACAGGTACGATGATGCTTCTATCATATTAGCATAAGCAAAGTAAAACATAGTTATTACCGTATTTCTAGAGAGTCATTCAAACGAGAAGCTGGAGAGAGATTCGCAATGAATCGAACTAAAGAATAGCTTGAAATAAATAACGAACCAATGGAACAATAAACAGGTACGATGCTGCTTCTATCATATTAGCATAAGCAACGAGAAACATACTTATTACCGTATTTGTAGAGAGTCATTCAAACGAGAAGCTGGAGAGAGATTCGCAATGAATCGAACTAAAGAATAGCTTGAAATAAATAACGAACCAATGGAACAATAAACAGGTACGATGCTGCTTCTATCATATTAGCATAAGCAACGAGAAACATAGTTATTACCGTATTTCTAGAAAGTCATTCAAACGAGAAGCTGGAGAGAGATTCGCAATGAATCGAACTAAAGAATAGCTTGAAATAAATAACGAACCAATGGAACAATAAACAGGTACGATGCTGCTTCTATCATATTAGCATAAGCAACGAGAAACATAGTTGTTACCGTATTTGTAGAGAGTCATTCAAACGAGAAGCTGGGGAGAGATTCGCGATGAATCGAACTAAAGAATAGCATGAAATAAATAACGAACCAATGGAACAATAAACAGGTACGATGATTCTTCTATCATATTAGCATAAGCAAAGTAAAACATAGTTATTACCGTATTTGTAGAGAGTCATTCAAACGAGAAGCTGGAGAGAGATTCGCAATGAATCGAACTAAAGAATAGCTTGAAATAAATAGCGAACCAATGGAACAATAAACAGGTACGATGCTGCTTCTATCATATTAGCATAAGCAACGAGAAACATAGTTATTACCGTATTTGTAGAGAGTCATTCAAACGAGAAGCCTGAGAGAGATTCGCAATGAATCGAACTAAAGAATAGCTTGAAATAAATAACGAACCAATGGAACAATAAACAGGTACGATGCTGCTTCTATCATATTAGCATAAGCAACGAGAAACATAGTTATTACCGTATTTGTAGAAAGTCATTCAAACGAGAAGCTGGAGAGAGATTCGCAATGAATCGAACTAAAGAATAGCTTGAAATAAATAACGAACCAATGGAACAATAAACAGGTACGATGCTGCTTCTATAATATTAGAATAAGTAACGTAAAACATAGTTATTACCGTATTTGTAGAGAGTCATTCAAACGAGAAGCTGGAGAGAGATTCGCAATGAATCGAACTAAAGAATAGCTTGAAATAAATAACGAACCAATGGAACAATAAACAGGTACGATGATGCTTCTATCATATTAGCATAAGCAAAGTAAAACATAGTTATTACCGTATTTCTAGAGAGTCATTCAAACGAGAAGCTGGAGAGAGATTCGCAATGAATCGAACTAAAGAATAGCTTGAAATAAATAACGAACCAATGGAACAATAAACAGGTACGATGCTGCTTCTATCATATTAGCATAAGCAACGAGAAACATAGTTATTACCGTATTTGTAGAGAGTCTTTGAAACGAGAAGCTGTGGAGAGAGATTCGCAATGAATCGAACTAAAGAATAGCTTGAAATAAATAACGAACCAATGGAACAATAAACAGGTACGATGCTGCTTCTATCATATTAGCATAAGCAACGAGAAACATAGTTATTACCGTATTTGTAGAGAGTCTTTGAAACGAGAAGCTGGAGAGAGAGATTCGCAATGAATCGAACTAAAGAATAGCTTGAAATAAATAACGAACCAATGGAACAATAAACAGGTACGATGCTGCTTCTATCATATTAGCATAAGCAACGAGAAACATAGTTATTACCGTATTTCTAGAGAGTCTTTGAAACGAGAAGCTGGAGAGAGAGATTCGCAATGAATCGAACTAAAGAATAGCTTGAAATGAATAACGAACCAATGGAACAATAAACAGGTACGATGCTGCTTCTATCATATTAGCATAAGCAACGAGAAACATAGTTATTACCGTATTTGTAGAGAGTCTTTCAAACGAGAAGCTGTAGAGAGAGATTCGCAATGAATCGAACTAAAGAATAGCATGAAATAAATAACGAACCAATGGAACAATAAACAGGTACGATGCTGCTTCTATCATATTAGCATAAGCAACGAGAAACATAGTTATTACCGTATTTGTAGAGAGTCTTTGAAACGAGAAGCTGGAGAGAGAGATTCGCAATGAATCGAACTAAAGAATAGCTTGAAATAAATAACGAACCAATGGAACAATAAACAGGTACGATGCTGCTTCTATCATATTAGCAACGAGAAACATAGTTATTACCGTATTTGTAGAGAGTCTTTGAAACGAGAAGCTGTAGAGAGAGATTCGCAATGAATCGAACTAAAGAATAGCTTGAAATAAATAACGAACCAATGGAACAATAAACAGGTACGATGCTGCTTCTATCATATTAGCATAAGCAACGAGAAACATAGTTATTACCGTATTTGTAGAGAGTCTTTGAAACGAGAAGCTGTGGAGAGAGATTCGCAATGAATCGAACTAAAGAATAGCTTGAAATAAATAACGAACCAATGGAACAATAAACAGGTACGATGCTGCTTCTATCATATTAGCATAAGCAACGAGAAACATAGTTATTACCGTATTTGTAGAGAGTCTTTGAAACGAGAAGCTGGAGAGAGAGATTCGCAATGAATCGAACTAAAGAGTAGCTTGAAATGAATAACGAACCAATGGAACAATAAACAGGTACGATGCTGCTTCTATCATATTAGCATAAGCAACGAGAAACATAGTTATTACCGTATTTGTAGAGAGTCTTTGAAACGAGAAGCTGGAGAGAGAGATTCGCAATGAATCGAACTAAAGAATAGCTTGAAATAAATAACGAACCAATGGAACAATAAACAGGTACGATGCTGCTTCTATCATATTAGCATAAGCAACGAGAAACATAGTTATTACCGTATTTGTAGAGAGTCTTTGAAACGAGAAGCTGTGGAGAGAGATTCGCAATGAATCGAACTAAAGAATAGCTTGAAATAAATAACGAACCAATGGAACAATAAACAGGTACGATGCTGCTTCTATCATATTAGCATAAGCAACGAGAAACATAGTTATTACCGTATTTGTAGAGAGTCTTTGAAACGAGAAGCTGGAGAGAGAGATTCGCAATGAATCGAACTAAAGAATAGCTTGAAATAAATAACGAACCAATGGAACAATAAACAGGTACGATGCTGCTTCTATCATATTAGCATAAGCAACGAGAAACATAGTTATTACCGTATTTGTAGAGAGTCTTTGAAACGAGAAGCTGTAGAGAGAGATTCGCAATGAATCGAACTAAAGAGTAGCTTGAAATGAATAGCGAACCAATGGAACAATAAACAGGTACGATGCTGCTTCTATCATATTAGCAACGAGAAACATAGTTATTACCGTATTTGTAGAGAGTCTTTGAAACGAGAAGCTGGAGAGAGAGATTCGCAATGAATCGAACTAAAGAATAGCTTGAAATGAATAACGAACCAATGGAACAATAAACAGGTACGATGCTGCTTCTATCATATTAGCATAAGCAACGAGAAACATAGTTATTACCGTATTTGTAGAGAGTCTTTGAAACGAGAAGCTGTAGAGAGAGATTCGCAATGAATCGAACTAAAGAATAGCTTGAAATAAATAGCGAACCAATGGAACAATAAACAGGTACGATGCTGCTTCTATCATATTAGCATAAGCAACGAGAAACATAGTTATTACCGTATTTGTAGAGAGTCTTTGAAACGAGAAGCTGTGGAGAGAGATTCGCAATGAATCGAACTAAAGAATAGCTTGAAATAAATAACGAACCAATGGAACAATAAACAGGTACGATGCTGCTTCTATCATATTAGCATAAGCAACGAGAAACATAGTTATTACCGTATTTGTAGAGAGTCTTTGAAACGAGAAGCTGGAGAGAGAGATTCGCAATGAATCGAACTAAAGAATAGCTTGAAATAAATAACGAACCAATGGAACAATAAACAGGTACGATGCTGCTTCTATCATATTAGCATAAGCAACGAGAAACATAGTTATTACCGTATTTGTAGAGAGTCTTTGAAACGAGAAGCTGGAGAGAGAGATTCGCAATGAATCGAACTAAAGAATAGCTTGAAATAAATAACGAACCAATGGAACAATAAACAGGTACGATGCTGCTTCTATCATATTAGCATAAGCAACGAGAAACATAGTTATTACCGTATTTGTAGAGAGTCTTTGAAACGAGAAGCTGGAGAGAGAGATTCGCAATGAATCGAACTAAAGAATAGCTTGAAATGAATAACGAACCAATGGAACAATAAACAGGTACGATGCTGCTTCTATCATATTAGCATAAGCAACGAGAAACATAGTTATTACCGTATTTGTAGAGAGTCTTTCAAACGAGAAGCTGTAGAGAGAGATTCGCAATGAATCGAACTAAAGAATAGCATGAAATAAATAACGAACCAATGGAACAATAAACAGGTACGATGCTGCTTCTATCATATTAGCATAAGCAACGAGAAACATAGTTATTACCGTATTTGTAGAGAGTCTTTGAAACGAGAAGCTGGAGAGAGAGATTCGCAATGAATCGAACTAAAGAATAGCTTGAAATAAATAACGAACCAATGGAACAATAAACAGGTACGATGCTGCTTCTATCATATTAGCATAAGCAACGAGAAACATAGTTATTACCGTATTTGTAGAGAGTCTTTGAAACGAGAAGCTGTAGAGAGAGATTCGCAATGAATCGAACTAAAGAGTAGCTTGAAATGAATAGCGAACCAATGGAACAATAAACAGGTACGATGCTGCTTCTATCATATTAGCAACGAGAAACATAGTTATTACCGTATTTGTAGAGAGTCTTTGAAACGAGAAGCTGGAGAGAGAGATTCGCAATGAATCGAACTAAAGAATAGCTTGAAATGAATAACGAACCAATGGAACAATAAACAGGTACGATGCTGCTTCTATCATATTAGCATAAGCAACGAGAAACATAGTTATTACCGTATTTGTAGAGAGTCTTTGAAACGAGAAGCTGTAGAGAGAGATTCGCAATGAATCGAACTAAAGAATAGCTTGAAATAAATAGCGAACCAATGGAACAATAAACAGGTACGATGCTGCTTCTATCATATTAGCATAAGCAACGAGAAACATAGTTATTACCGTATTTGTAGAGAGTCTTTGAAACGAGAAGCTGTGGAGAGAGATTCGCAATGAATCGAACTAAAGAATAGCTTGAAATAAATAACGAACCAATGGAACAATAAACAGGTACGATGCTGCTTCTATCATATTAGCATAAGCAACGAGAAACATAGTTATTACCGTATTTGTAGAGAGTCTTTGAAACGAGAAGCTGGAGAGAGAGATTCGCAATGAATCGAACTAAAGAATAGCTTGAAATAAATAACGAACCAATGGAACAATAAACAGGTACGATGCTGCTTCTATCATATTAGCATAAGCAACGAGAAACATAGTTATTACCGTATTTGTAGAGAGTCTTTGAAACGAGAAGCTGGAGAGAGAGATTCGCAATGAATCGAACTAAAGAATAGCTTGAAATAAATAACGAACCAATGGAACAATAAACAGGTACGATGCTGCTTCTATCATATTAGCATAAGCAACGAGAAACATAGTTATTACCGTATTTGTAGAGAGTCTTTGAAACGAGAAGCTGGAGAGAGAGATTCGCAATGAATCGAACTAAAGAATAGCTTGAAATAAATAACGAACCAATGGAACAATAAACAGGTACGATGCTGCTTCTATCATATTAGCATAAGCAACGAGAAACATAGTTATTACCGTATTTGTAGAGAGTCTTTGAAACGAGAAGCTGTGGAGAGAGATTCGCAATGAATCGAACTAAAGAATAGCTTGAAATGAATAACGAACCAATGCAACAATAAACAGGCACGATGCTGCTTCTATCATATTAGCATAAGCAACGAGAAACATAGTTATTACCGTATTTGTAGAGAGTCTTTCAAACGAGAAGCTGTAGAGAGAGATTCGCAATGAATCGAACTAAAGAATAGCATGAAATAAATAACGAACCAATGGAACAATAAACAGGTACGATGCTGCTTCTATCATATTAGCATAAGCAACGAGAAACATAGTTATTACCGTATTTGTAGAGAGTCTTTGAAACGAGAAGCTGTAGAGAGAGATTCGCAATGAATCGAACTAAAGAATAGCTTGAAATAAATAACGAACCAATGGAACAATAAACAGGTACGATGCTGCTTCTATCATATTAGCATAAGCAACGAGAAACATAGTTATTACCGTATTTGTAGAGAGTCTTTGAAACGAGAAGCTGTAGAGAGAGATTCGCAATGAATCGAACTAAAGAGTAGCTTGAAATGAATAGCGAACCAATGGAACAATAAACAGGTACGATGCTGCTTCTATCATATTAGCATAAGCAACGAGAAACATAGTTATTACCGTATTTGTAGAGAGTCTTTGAAACGAGAAGCTGTGGAGAGAGATTCGCAATGAATCGAACTAAAGAATAGCTTGAAATAAATAACGAACCAATGGAACAATAAACAGGTACGATGCTGCTTCTATCACATTAGCATAAGCAACGAGAAACATAGTTATTACCGTATTTGTAGAGAGTCTTTGAAACGAGAAGCTGGAGAGAGAGATTCGCAATGAATCGAACTAAAGAATAGCTTGAAATAAATAACGAACCAATGGAACAATAAACAGGTACGATGCTGCTTCTATCATATTAGCATAAGCAACGAGAAACATAGTTATTACCGTATTTGTAGAGAGTCTTTGAAACGAGAAGCTGGAGAGAGAGATTCGCAATGAATCGAACTAAAGAATAGCTTGAAATAAATAACGAACCAATGGAACAATAAACAGGTACGATGCTGCTTCTATCATATTAGCATAAGCAACGAGAAACATAGTTATTACCGTATTTGTAGAGAGTCTTTGAAACGAGAAGCTGGAGAGAGAGATTCGCAATGAATCGAACTAAAGAATAGCTTGAAATGAATAACGAACCAATGGAACAATAAACAGGTACGATGCTGCTTCTATCATATTAGCATAAGCAACGAGAAACATAGTTATTACCGTATTTGTAGAGAGTCTTTCAAACGAGAAGCTGTAGAGAGAGATTCGCAATGAATCGAACTAAAGAATAGCATGAAATAAATAACGAACCAATGGAACAATAAACAGGTACGATGCTGCTTCTATCATATTAGCATAAGCAACGAGAAACATAGTTATTACCGTATTTGTAGAGAGTCTTTGAAACGAGAAGCTGGAGAGAGAGATTCGCAATGAATCGAACTAAAGAATAGCTTGAAATAAATAACGAACCAATGGAACAATAAACAGGTACGATGCTGCTTCTATCATATTAGCATAAGCAACGAGAAACGTAGTTATTACCGTATTTGTAGAGAGTCTTTGAAACGAGAAGCTGTGGAGAGAGATTCGCAATGAATCGAACTAAAGAATAGCTTGAAATGAATAACGAACCAATGCAACAATAAACAGGTACGATGCTGCTTCTATCATATTAGCATAAGCAACGAGAAACATAGTTATTACCGTATTTGTAGAGAGTCTTTCAAACGAGAAGCTGTAGAGAGAGATTCGCAATGAATCGAACTAAAGAGTAGCTTGAAATGAATAGCGAACCAATGGAACAATAAACAGGTACGATGCTGCTTCTATCATATTAGCATAAGCAACGAGAAACATAGTTATTACCGTATTTGTAGAGAGTCTTTGAAACGAGAAGCTGTGGAGAGAGATTCGCAATGAATCGAACTAAAGAATAGCTTGAAATAAATAACGAACCAATGGAACAATAAACAGGTACGATGCTGCTTCTATCACATTAGCATAAGCAACGAGAAACATAGTTATTACCGTATTTGTAGAGAGTCTTTGAAACGAGAAGCTGGAGAGAGAGATTCGCAATGAATCGAACTAAAGAATAGCTTGAAATAAATAACGAACCAATGGAACAATAAACAGGTACGATGCTGCTTCTATCATATTAGCATAAGCAACGAGAAACATAGTTATTACCGTATTTGTAGAGAGTCTTTGAAACGAGAAGCTGGAGAGAGAGATTCGCAATGAATCGAACTAAAGAATAGCTTGAAATAAATAACGAACCAATGGAACAATAAACAGGTACGATGCTGCTTCTATCATATTAGCATAAGCAACGAGAAACATAGTTATTACCGTATTTGTAGAGAGTCTTTGAAACGAGAAGCTGGAGAGAGAGATTCGCAATGAATCGAACTAAAGAATAGCTTGAAATGAATAACGAACCAATGGAACAATAAACAGGTACGATGCTGCTTCTATCATATTAGCATAAGCAACGAGAAACATAGTTATTACCGTATTTGTAGAGAGTCTTTCAAACGAGAAGCTGTAGAGAGAGATTCGCAATGAATCGAACTAAAGAATAGCATGAAATAAATAACGAACCAATGGAACAATAAACAGGTACGATGCTGCTTCTATCATATTAGCATAAGCAACGAGAAACATAGTTATTACCGTATTTGTAGAGAGTCTTTGAAACGAGAAGCTGGAGAGAGAGATTCGCAATGAATCGAACTAAAGAATAGCTTGAAATAAATAACGAACCAATGGAACAATAAACAGGTACGATGCTGCTTCTATCATATTAGCATAAGCAACGAGAAACATAGTTATTACCGTATTTGTAGAGAGTCTTTGAAACGAGAAGCTGTGGAGAGAGATTCGCAATGAATCGAACTAAAGAATAGCTTGAAATGAATAACGAACCAATGCAACAATAAACAGGTACGATGCTGCTTCTATCATATTAGCATAAGCAACGAGAAACATAGTTATTACCGTATTTGTAGAGAGTCTTTCAAACGAGAAGCTGTAGAGAGAGATTCGCAATGAATCGAACTAAAGAATAGCATGAAATAAATAACGAACCAATGGAACAATAAACAGGTACGATGCTGCTTCTATCATATTAGCATAAGCAACGAGAAACATAGTTATTACCGTATTTGTAGAGAGTCTTTGAAACGAGAAGCTGTGGAGAGAGATTCGCAATGAATCGAACTAAAGAATAGCTTGAAATGAATAACGAACCAATGCAACAATAAACAGGTACGATGCTGCTTCTATCATATTAGCATAAGCAACGAGAAACATAGTTATTACCGTATTTGTAGAGAGTCTTTCAAACGAGAAGCTGTAGAGAGAGATTCGCAATGAATCGAACTAAAGAATAGCATGAAATAAATAACGAACCAATGGAACAATAAACAGGTACGATGCTGCTTCTATCATATTAGCATAAGCAACGAGAAACATAGTTATTACCGTATTTGTAGAGAGTCTTTGAAACGAGAAGCTGTAGAGAGAGATTCGCAATGAATCGAACTAAAGAATAGCTTGAAATAAATAACGAACCAATGGAACAATAAACAGGTACGATGCTGCTTCTATCATATTAGCATAAGCAACGAGAAACATAGTTATTACCGTATTTGTAGAGAGTCTTTGAAACGAGAAGCTGTAGAGAGAGATTCGCAATGAATCGAACTAAAGAATAGCTTGAAATAAATAGCGAACCAATGGAACAATAAACAGGTACGATGCTGCTTCTATCATATTAGCATAAGCAACGAGAAACATAGTTATTACCGTATTTGTAGAGAGTCTTTGAAACGAGAAGCTGTAGAGAGAGATTCGCAATGAATCGAACTAAAGAATAGCTTGAAATAAATAACGAACCAATGGAACAATAAACAGGTACGATGCTGCTTCTATCATATTAGCATAAGCAACGAGAAACATAGTTATTACCGTATTTGTAGAGAGTCTTTGAAACGAGAAGCTGGAGAGAGAGATTCGCAATGAATCGAACTAAAGAATAGCTTGAAATAAATAACGAACCAATGGAACAATAAACAGGTACGATGCTGCTTCTATCATATTAGCATAAGCAACGAGAAACATAGTTATTACCGTATTTGTAGAGAGTCTTTGAAACGAGAAGCTGGAGAGAGAGATTCGCAATGAATCGAACTAAAGAATAGCTTGAAATAAATAACGAACCAATGGAACAATAAACAGGTACGATGCTGCTTCTATCATATTAGCATAAGCAACGAGAAACATAGTTATTACCGTATTTGTAGAGAGTCTTTCAAACGAGAAGCTGGAGAGAGAGATTCGCAATGAATCGAACTAAAGAATAGCTTGAAATGAATAACGAACCAATGGAACAATAAACAGGTACGATGCTGCTTCTATCATATTAGCATAAGCAACGAGAAACATAGTTATTACCGTATTTGTAGAGAGTCTTTCAAACGAGAAGCTGTAGAGAGAGATTCGCAATGAATCGAACTAAAGAATAGCTTGAAATGAATAACGAACCAATGCAACAATAAACAGGTACGATGCTGCTTCTATCATATTAGCATAAGCAACGAGAAACATAGTTATTACCGTATTTGTAGAGAGTCTTTCAAACGAGAAGCTGTAGAGAGAGATTCGCAATGAATCGAACTAAAGAATAGCATGAAATAAATAACGAACCAATGGAACAATAAACAGGTACGATGCTGCTTCTATCATATTAGCATAAGCAACGAGAAACATAGTTATTACCGTATTTGTAGAGAGTCTTTGAAACGAGAAGCTGTAGAGAGAGATTCGCAATGAATCGAACTAAAGAATAGCTTGAAATAAATAACGAACCAATGCAACAATAAACAGGTACGATGCTGCTTCTATCATATTAGCATAAGCAACGAGAAACATAGTTATTACCGTATTTGTAGAGAGTCTTTCAAACGAGAAGCTGTAGAGAGAGATTCGCAATGAATCGAACTAAAGAATAGCATGAAATAAATAACGAACCAATGGAACAATAAACAGGTACGATGCTGCTTCTATCATATTAGCATAAGCAACGAGAAACATAGTTATTACCGTATTTGTAGAGAGTCTTTGAAACGAGAAGCTGTAGAGAGAGATTCGCAATGAATCGAACTAAAGAATAGCTTGAAATAAATAACGAACCAATGGAACAATAAACAGGTACGATGCTGCTTCTATCATATTAGCATAAGCAACGAGAAACATAGTTATTACCGTATTTGTAGAGAGTCTTTGAAACGAGAAGCTGTAGAGAGAGATTCGCAATGAATCGAACTAAAGAATAGCTTGAAATAAATAACGAACCAATGGAACAATAAACAGGTACGATGCTGCTTCTATCATATTAGCATAAGCAACGAGAAACATAGTTATTACCGTATTTGTAGAGAGTCTTTGAAACGAGAAGCTGGAGAGAGAGATTCGCAATGAATCGAACTAAAGAATAGCTTGAAATAAATAACGAACCAATGGAACAATAAACAGGTACGATGCTGCTTCTATCATATTAGCATAAGCAACGAGAAACATAGTTATTACCGTATTTGTAGAGAGTCTTTGAAACGAGAAGCTGGAGAGAGAGATTCGCAATGAATCGAACTAAAGAATAGCTTGAAATAAATAACGAACCAATGGAACAATAAACAGGTACGATGCTGCTTCTATCATATTAGCATAAGCAACGAGAAACATAGTTATTACCGTATTTGTAGAGAGTCTTTGAAACGAGAAGCTGGAGAGAGAGATTCGCAATGAATCGAACTAAAGAATAGCTTGAAATAAATAACGAACCAATGGAACAATAAACAGGTACGATGCTGCTTCTATCATATTAGCATAAGCAACGAGAAACATAGTTATTACCGTATTTGTAGAGAGTCTTTGAAACGAGAAGCTGGAGAGAGAGATTCGCAATGAATCGAACTAAAGAATAGCTTGAAATAAATAACGAACCAATGGAACAATAAACAGGTACGATGCTGCTTCTATCATATTAGCATAAGCAACGAGAAACATAGTTATTACCGTATTTGTAGAGAGTCTTTCAAACGAGAAGCTGTAGAGAGAGATTCGCAATGAATCGAACTAAAGAATAGCATGAAATAAATAACGAACCAATGGAACAATAAACAGGTACGATGCTGCTTCTATCATATTAGCATAAGCAACGAGAAACATAGTTATTACCGTATTTGTAGAGAGTCTTTGAAACGAGAAGCTGTAGAGAGAGATTCGCAATGAATCGAACTAAAGAATAGCTTGAAATAAATAACGAACCAATGGAACAATAAACAGGTACGATGCTGCTTCTATCATATTAGCATAAGCAACGAGAAACATAGTTATTACCGTATTTGTAGAGAGTCTTTGAAACGAGAAGCTGTAGAGAGAGATTCGCAATGAATCGAACTAAAGAATAGCTTGAAATAAATAACGAACCAATGGAACAATAAACAGGTACGATGCTGCTTCTATCATATTAGCATAAGCAACGAGAAACATAGTTATTACCGTATTTGTAGAGAGTCTTTGAAACGAGAAGCTGTAGAGAGAGATTCGCAATGAATCGAACTAAAGAATAGCTTGAAATAAATAACGAACCAATGGAACAATAAACAGGTACGATGCTGCTTCTATCATATTAGCATAAGCAACGAGAAACATAGTTATTACCGTATTTGTAGAGAGTCTTTGAAACGAGAAGCTGGAGAGAGAGATTCGCAATGAATCGAACTAAAGAATAGCTTGAAATAAATAACGAACCAATGGAACAATAAACAGGTACGATGCTGCTTCTATCATATTAGCATAAGCAACGAGAAACATAGTTATTACCGTATTTGTAGAGAGTCTTTGAAACGAGAAGCTGTAGAGAGAGATTCGCAATGAATCGAACTAAAGAATAGCTTGAAATAAATAACGAACCAATGGAACAATAAACAGGTACGATGCTGCTTCTATCATATTAGCATAAGCAACGAGAAACATAGTTATTACCGTATTTGTAGAGAGTCTTTGAAACGAGAAGCTGTAGAGAGAGATTCGCAATGAATCGAACTAAAGAATAGCTTGAAATAAATAACGAACCAATGGAACAATAAACAGGTACGATGCTGCTTCTATCATATTAGCATAAGCAACGAGAAACATAGTTATTACCGTATTTGTAGAGAGTCTTTCAAACGAGAAGCTGTAGAGAGAGATTCGCAATGAATCGAACTAAAGAATAGCATGAAATAAATAACGAACCAATGGAACAATAAACAGGTACGATGCTGCTTCTATCATATTAGCATAAGCAACGAGAAACATAGTTATTACCGTATTTGTAGAGAGTCTTTGAAACGAGAAGCTGTAGAGAGAGATTCGCAATGAATCGAACTAAAGAATAGCATGAAATAAATAACGAACCAATGGAACAATAAACAGGTACGATGCTGCTTCTATCATATTAGCATAAGCAACGAGAAACATAGTTATTACCGTATTTGTAGAGAGTCTTTGAAACGAGAAGCTGTAGAGAGAGATTCGCAATGAATCGAACTAAAGAATAGCTTGAAATAAATAACGAACCAATGGAACAATAAACAGGTACGATGCTGCTTCTATCATATTAGCATAAGCAACGAGAAACATAGTTATTACCGTATTTGTAGAGAGTCTTTGAAACGAGAAGCTGTAGAGAGAGATTCGCAATGAATCGAACTAAAGAATAGCTTGAAATAAATAACGAACCAATGGAACAATAAACAGGTACGATGCTGCTTCTATCATATTAGCATAAGCAACGAGAAACATAGTTATTACCGTATTTGTAGAGAGTCTTTGAAACGAGAAGCTGTAGAGAGAGATTCGCAATGAATCGAACTAAAGAATAGCTTGAAATAAATAACGAACCAATGGAACAATAAACAGGTACGATGCTGCTTCTATCATATTAGCATAAGCAACGAGAAACATAGTTATTACCGTATTTGTAGAGAGTCTTTGAAACGAGAAGCTGTAGAGAGAGATTCGCAATGAATCGAACTAAAGAATAGCTTGAAATAAATAACGAACCAATGGAACAATAAACAGGTACGATGCTGCTTCTATCATATTAGCATAAGCAACGAGAAACATAGTTATTACCGTATTTGTAGAGAGTCTTTGAAACGAGAAGCTGTAGAGAGAGATTCGCAATGAATCGAACTAAAGAATAGCTTGAAATAAATAACGAACCAATGGAACAATAAACAGGTACGATGCTGCTTCTATCATATTAGCATAAGCAACGAGAAACATAGTTATTACCGTATTTGTAGAGAGTCTTTGAAACGAGAAGCTGTAGAGAGAGATTCGCAATGAATCGAACTAAAGAATAGCTTGAAATAAATAGCGAACCAATGGAACAATAAACAGGTACGATGCTGCTTCTATCATATTAGCATAAGCAACGAGAAACATAGTTATTACCGTATTTGTAGAGAGTCTTTGAAACGAGAAGCTGTAGAGAGAGATTCGCAATGAATCGAACTAAAGAATAGCTTGAAATAAATAACGAACCAATGGAACAATAAACAGGTACGATGCTGCTTCTATCATATTAGCATAAGCAACGAGAAACATAGTTATTACCGTATTTGTAGAGAGTCTTTGAAACGAGAAGCTGTAGAGAGAGATTCGCAATGAATCGAACTAAAGAATAGCTTGAAATAAATAACGAACCAATGGAACAATAAACAGGT
Organism: Mesoplodon mirus; assembly: GCF_964341445.2. Taxonomy (NCBI): domain Eukaryota; kingdom Metazoa; phylum Chordata; class Mammalia; order Artiodactyla; family Ziphiidae; genus Mesoplodon; species Mesoplodon mirus. The sequence goes on along the minus strand of NW_028294461.1, from coordinate 332 downwards.
ACGATGCTGCTTCTATCATATTAGCATAAGCAACGAGAAACATAGTTATTACCGTATTTGTAGAGAGTCTTTGAAACGAGAAGCTGTAGAGAGAGATTCGCAATGAATCGAACTAAAGAATAGCTTGAAATAAATAACGAACCAATGGAACAATAAACAGGTACGATGCTGCTTCTATCATATTAGCATAAGCAACGAGAAACATAGTTATTACCGTATTTGTAGAGAGTCTTTGAAACGAGAAGCTGTAGAGAGAGATTCGCAATGAATCGAACTAAAGAATAGCTTGAAATAAATAAGCGAACCAATGGAACAATAAACAGGTACGATGC